>NW_024070213.1:4748627-4758537 GCF_014754425.2 Oryx dammah
CGCGGGCACGCCCACCCACTGCGGTGGCCGGGGGCCCGGGGCCCGCCGGAGCTGGGAGCCGCGAGCCGGGGGTGCCCTCCCCGGATCCCCCCGATCCGGGTGCACTGCGCAGGCTGTGGGCGGCGCCCGCCGGGGAAGGGGGCGTCCCCGGCCACCCGGGCGGTCCCATCGGATCTCCGGCCAGTGATCCATCTCTCCTCGGCGCTCTCCCACGCCCACTGAGAGCCCCCTCCCCAAGTCGCAGCCTGTGCGGGGCACCGGGAGCTGAGAGGAAAGATCAGACGCTCAGATTCAATCCCTGCCCTGGGGCTTGGGGTTTTGCGTGGGGTGGAGTGGGGCCGTGGGGTGGGGCCGAGAGGGGAGGGATGGCAGAGACAAACTCTTCCAGCATCTAAATATCCCAGGGCTTGCAGTCGTCAAAGAGTGGGCGACTGCTTCATGGGCATCACCCCGGAACTTAATAGAAACTGGAAATTCTCGGCCTCACCCAGACCTACAGAAACTGGAGACGGAGCCTAGGAACCTGGGATTTAGCAAGCCCTCCTGGTGATTCCCCAGCTCCCAGGACGTTTGAAAAGTTCCGCTGCGGTGGAAATAGCCAACACCCCAATACCCGACACCCAGCACTCTGCACGCAGCGCCCAGGTCCACACTCCAGAGTATCTAAAAAGGATTCTTTCACCCTTCACTTAAAGACACTACCCTTGTCTCCTTTCTGACACTGTGTTGGGGGTGGGAGGGACTCCTGGACCAGAATCCTCTGGCAGGGTTAGAGTAACAGGCAGTGCTGGTTGGAAGGTGAGTCACTGAGAGCTGCCAGGGACAGGCGGCCTGGCTGGGGTGGGCTGGCAGAGATGGGTACTGGTTTTTGTATGTTTTAACCTGTAGTGATTGTTGTGAAGTTTTGAAATGCAGTTATGCAAACACTTATGTCCATGTTCAGGACTAAAACATCTTTCCCATCATTGTGCTGGTTGCAGCTAAGCCACCCAACTCCCAGAAGTAGTGGCATAATGGGACCAACTGAATGGCAGTCGTTCCTGGTGACTAAGTCCGGGAGAGGGAGTGTGCTCAAGGGGTGCTCCAGGGCCCTGGGATGAGCACCTCTGCCTGGGCAGCAGGCCCTGGCATCCCTGAGGTGGAGGGGGTATCAGGACGGAGGGGCCAGCTGAGCAAACGCATGGAATGTGTCCTGGGAGTTTCTAGCATGTTTTCTGGACTATCTAACATTGCGCCACACTTCTCTTCTCTTGTCTTGCTTCCTTTTACTTCTTAGTACTTGCACTTGGCATTATATTCTGCAGTGGGTTATTTCTTTATTATATAGTTTGATTGTTGTTGTTTAGTCACTAAGTTGTGTTTGACTGTTTTGCAACCCCATGGACTGTAGCCCACCAGGCTCCTCTGTCCATGGGATTTCCCAGGCAAGAATACTGGAGTGGGTTGCCATTTCCTTCTCCAGGGGATCTTCCTGACCCAGGGATCGAACCCTCCTGCCTCGGCAGGTGGCTTCTCTACGACTGAGCCACAAGGAAGCCCATAGTTTGATGGTAGAATGTAAATTCCCCACGGTGGGCTTTGTCTCTTTTCTTCCTCCAAAGGGTGCCTGGTGCTTAGGGCAGTGTTTGGCACTTGGAAGGTGCCAGATAGATATTTGTTGAAAGAGTGAGTGGATGAATGACCCCACAACGAGCAGTGCCAGGCACTTGTCACTTGTGGCCTCCCTTGTCCTCCCTAGATCCAGACTCTGTGCCAGTCCTGTGGACTGCATCCCCTCCTGATGCCTGCTTGGGTTTGGCCAGTGGAGACAACAGCTGGAGATCAGAGGGGGAGGGAGAGAGGATGGGGACTCTCTTCCTATTGCCACGTGCTGTACATGGGCACCATCTGTTCACCTCCATGACTACAGCTCTGTCCGGGAAGCCCTCTGTGACTAGCTCCCACCAGCTTCCGCTGGAAACATTACTTCCCCTGCTATTAATAGTTCTTCCAGCCCCAAGGATGGTAGCAGCTTCCTGCCATCACTGGTCTCTGGGTGCTCCTGAACCTGTCACACCTCTGTAAGTAGTCCCTTTAGTCACGTGACTTATTTGGACCACCTGGGGCAAATTCTATCTTCTACTGAGACCAGAACTAGAACAGATATTATTTTTGCCACTTTACAGAAGTGGAAACTGAGGAGCAGAGAGGTTATAAAACATGCCCAGCCAGAGATCCTAATAGATACCTGGCCAAAGAAGATATTCAAATGGCAAGCAAGCATATGAAACATACCCTGCATCCAATATTATTAGGGAACTGCAATACCACTATGCGATACCATTATATACCTATTAGAATGGCCAAAATCCAGAACACTGACATCACCCAATGCTGGCAAAAACGTGAAGCAACAGGAGTTCTCATTGATTGCAGGTGGGAAGGCAGACTGGTGCAGCCACTCTGGAAGACAGTTTATTGGTTTCTTACAAAATGAAACATACTCTTCCCATACAACCCCCACTCCCTCTTGGCTCAGAGGGTAAACTGTCTGCCTACAATGCGGGAGACCCGGGATTGATCCCTGGGTTGGGCAGATCCCCTGGAGAAGGAAATGGCAACCCACTCCAGTACTCTTGCCTGGAGAATCCCATGGACAGAGGAGCCTGGTAGGCTACATACAGTCCATGGGGTTACAAAGAGTCAGACACGACTGAGTGACTTCACTTTCACTTACCATACAATCCAGCAATCACTCTCCTTCCTTGGTATTTACCCAGAGGAGCTGAAACTTAAATCTGTGCAAAACGTGCATACGAATATTTATAGCAGCTTTAGTCATTTTGCCAAAACTTGGAAGCAACCAAGGTGTCCTTCAGTGAGTGGATAAACTGTGGTATAGCCATACAATAGAATGTTATTCAGTGCTAAAAAGAAAAGAACTATTAATATTAAGCCATTAAGAGTCAGGAAACATAAATGCATATTAGTGAAAGAAACCAGTTCGAAAAGGCTACATCCTGTGTGAGTCCAACTTGATGACTTTTTGGAAAAGGCAGAACTATGGAGACAGTACAATCAAAGGTCACCAAGGGTTAGGGGGAGGAGGGATGAACAGATGGAGCACGGAGGAATTTTCCAGCAGTGAAACTTCTCTATGATGTTGTCATAGTGGATACGTGTCCTTATAGGTTGGTCCAAACCCAAAGAATGTCTGTCCCTAAGGCCAACTATTGACTTCGTGTGATAAGGAGGTATCAGTGTCGGTTCACAAATCGTAACAAATGTACCACCCTGGCATCCGATGTTGGCACTGGGGGAGGCTCTGCAATGTGGGGGCAGAGAGTACACCGGAAATCTCTGTACCTAAATTTTGCTGTAAATCTAAAACTACTCCAAAAAATAAAGCCTTTAAAAGATATCCTGGACCACATGCGGTAAGTGACAACAGAGCCAGTCGTCCAAACCCAGGACCCCCTGGTTTAAAGCCTGTATCTGGCTTTGGGGGACTTTGAGCTCTTCTCCTTTGAGGGGCCCAGGACTGGAGGGTAAGTGTGAAGGGGTCCCAGGTTATCCAGAAGCAGTCGACCCCCAGAGCCCCATCCTCCAGCCCACGTCCTCCAGCTGCCGGGTGAGAACTGAGCGTGTCCCTGGGCCTGGCAGGAAACCCCAGCCTGCACACGTGTCTCCTCTGAGCTAATCTACAGGTCACGTGAGGCCGTGGGAAGCCGCAGGCGGCTCAGGTGAGGCCCCAGCCCCGCAGTGGCCGCCGACTTTCCGTTTCCTTCCCCGCCCTCTGAAGGAGGTCAGCCCTGCCGTGTGCCGGGTCGGCCCTGGTGTGGAAGGACACAGACTCTGCAGAGCCTCAGGCTCCTGTCTGTGCAGTGGGGGAGGGTCGCACTTGTCAATTTATGTTTGTTCTTTCACTTATTCACTGGCTGATTGAGTCACTGAACATCATTTAGTGAGCTTTTGCTCACCGCCTGGCATGGAAGAGGCATGCTTAGCAGATCTAAAGCCCTGAGACTTCCTTGGTGGTCTAGTGGCTAAGACTCCACGCTCCCAATGTCAGGGGCCCAGGGTTCGATCCCTGGTTGGGGAGCTAGCTCCCACGTGTTGCAACGAAGATCAAAAATCCCACGTGCGGCAACTAAGACCCAGCACGGTCAAATAAATAAATAAATATAAATACTAAAAACAACCAAAGCCCTGCGGAAAGCTTAGCTGTCTGATGGGTGAGTCTTGCTATCTCCAACACTGCCCCTGTGGATCTGGGGCCCCTTCTGGAGTCTCCTGACACATCCCACTTGGCCAAGAGGGTGTTTGGTGCTTTTGTGGGATGTGGAAACAGCCCAAGTACTCCGAGGGCTCTCTGAGCCTCTTCTGCATGGGGCAGACCCTTGGAGACACCTATCCAGTGATGGCAGACAGGGAGATGGAGGCCAGCAATGTGCAGTGGCTTGCCCTGCATCACACTATGTGCCAGACTTGTAACGGCCCCCAAAGAGGTCCCCGCCCCAATCCCCAATCCCTGTGCAGGGATCACCTTTCATGGCCAAAGGAACTTTGAAGATGTGATTCAGGAGCTTCAACTGGGGAGATGATTCTGGTTACCCAGTGGGCCTGATACCCTCCCAAGGAGCCTATGAGAAGCAGGCAGGAGGGAGAAAGGGTGCTATGGCAACAGGCACAGAGAGATTGGAAGGTGCTCCCCCTATGGCTTTGAAGACAGAGGAAGGGGCCACCAGTCATGGGATGCAGGAGGCCTCTTAAAGGTAGGAAAAGTACAAGATGAATTCTTCCCTAGACTCTCCAGAAGGCATGTGGCCCCGCTGACTTCTGGCCTCCAGAACTATAACAGAATAAACTTGTATTTTAAGCCTGTGGCCGTCTGTAGCCACAGGAAACTAGCCTAGGCAGTGAGACCAGGACTAGATGCCAGGTCTCCTGAAGCTGAGTTTGGCTTTACTATAGCTTGGATCCCTGTCCTACGGGCTTCTGTCCAGGGACTCCTGGACGGGAGATTGGATCAGTGCTTTAGGATTAATCTTCCTCTCATGAGGTGCTTGCAATGGTACAAGAATATTATACACATAAGACTATAGCCTGCCTGGCTCCTCTGTCCATGGGATTCTCCAGGCAAGAATACTGGAGTCGGTTGCCATTCCTTTCTCCCAACCAGGGGATCTTCCCAACCCAGGGACCAAACCTGGGTCTCCTGCATGGCAGGCGGATTCTTCACCATCTCAGCCATCAGCGAAGCCCATTATACACATAAATACTATGGAAGAAACGAAATGCCGTGAGTGCCCCCAGTTTTGAAGCCTCTGGTGCATTCAGGACTTTTCCTGAATGTTCAGGGGGCCGTGCTCCATGCAACTCTCTTCTTCTTCTGGGGACCCCTCCCTCTCCAGAACAAACAGCCTGCCCTCCCACAGAACATACACTTGCACAGAACACCAACACCAGACAAAGCTCATCAAAAGCAGCTCGGTGATCACTGAACACAGATGACGGTGTGAACATCGGCCAGGCCACAAAATGACCAAACCTCTCCCTTCCCGGCTGCAGGAGTGACTCCTGGAGCCAAGCTCCCCTCCCTGTGGAGAAGGTTTACCAAGATTCCCGATCACAGCACCATCCGCCCTTCCTGAGAAGGTCCAATCTGGGACGCAGACCCACCCATCACCCAGCACACGCCCAGCGCCCCGAAGTCCTTTCTTTTGGGCGCCCACGGCTTCCAGGCATGTTTTCTCTCTAGGCAACAAGCGAGCCACTCACCCTGTTTTCCCACCGGGGTGCTCCTGGCCATCTTGGGGGGGGGCTTTGGTAGTGGGGACTCTCTCCCTGGATCACCACGAGATAGCCCCCTTCTTCGACCCTCAGACTGAGAGAGACAGGGCAGGACAAGTTGTGAGACGTCGGAGCCGAGCTGAGGCTGTGATGACGCTGCCAGGCTGGCTGGGGGTGGTGACCCGGCCTGGGCAGTGGGTAGACTTGCCAGGTGGCCGGGAGGTAGGGGGCTCCGGCAGAGAGCTGCAGCCTCCTGGCTCTGCACCCGCTGGTTCCAGCTCCAGCCCTGGAGGAGTGATCTGCTCCTAGCCCTGGCCCCAGCTGAAAGCTGGGCCTCCCTCTGCCTGGCTTCAGTCTCTCTGAAGACTTGGCCCGGCTCGCTGGCCACAGTCACAGAGGCCAAGTGTGGTTCAAGTCAAGGAGTGTTTTCCACATGCCTCGTCTGTGTTAGGTTCTGAGTTTGGGCCCAGATGCAGGGGGGAGCCCTGAGGACCTCTGAGGTGGGGGCAGGAGAACCAGACCTGGAAATCAATTCTGCCAGCTGGTGCCTGAGGATTGTAATACCGTTGATGTTGTTCAGTCACTAAGGCGTGTCTGACTCTTTGTGACCCCGTGGACCGCAGCACGCCAGGCTCCCCTGTCCTTCACCGTCTCCTGGAGTTTGCTCAGATTCATGTTATTGAGTTGGTGATGCCATCCAACCATCTCATCCTTTGCCACCTGCTTCTCCTTTTGCTCTCAGTCTTTCTCAGCATCAGGGTCTTTTCCAATGAGTTAACTGTAATAATGGAAGTCCAGAAAGGGCCCTGGGAACTGGACGTAGGGTACCACCTCCTTCTGGAAGTTCAGTGAGAGCTTCCCAGCCCTGCCTTCCCACCCCTAGGGCAGAATCAGGCTTGGGACTCTGGGACCAACACATCCCACAGGCTGGAACATCACACAGGCCTTGGCGCCTGCCTTTGAGGGTCTTGGGCTCAGTCCAGGCACTGAGCCAAGGCAGGGGCTCCTGAGAAGGTGGGCTCAGAGCACCCAGTCTGCCAGCCTTGTGGGTCAGACCCCTCCCTGTGGGAACAGCTGTGAGCCACTAGTGCTGTCCCTCCCCCACGCGGATGGGGAGTGAGAAGGAAAACTTGGGGATGAAAAGGTCTGGGCTGAGGCCTTTCACAAGCAGCTAGCCCCCCATCTGTCCCCCTCCCCCCAGTGCACACTCTAAGAAGCTGGCAGCCGGCCCCCCTCCCGCATTCGGCCGAGCACCCGGGGCCAGCGAGTGACCTTAGTGCAGCCCCGCGGTCCTGGCAAGGATGTGTCTTCAATCGCTGCTTTCCGATTTCCCAGAGAGAATAAGTCTGGCTTCTGCAGGAAACCCAGACCCAATTTGAATTTGCCTTGAAAAAGCTCTGCAGAAACAATGTCTGTGGCCCTTTCCTCCCAGTTCAGCCTTCCTGGGACCGTGCCCCAACCCCCAGTGCAAGAGACAGCGCAGGCCTCAGTTTGGGGGGTGTTGGGGGATGATGCAGGGTTTCAGGCGGATGGTCGTGTTGCTGGCACACAGACGGGCTGGGACCTCTAGGACAATGTGGAGTGAGAGCGGTGACAGTAGATACCTTGTCTCTTTCCTGGTCTTTCGGGAGAAGCCTCAGTCTCCCCACTTCCCCTGTGACGTTAGCTGGAAGTTTTCTTGCAGTTTCTTTATTTGGTAGGTGACGTTCCCTCCTATTACTATACTGCCAAGAATCAAAAAAATTCTTTTAAGTTGTGAAGGAGTTTGAGCACATGCTTTTGTGCATCAGTTGAAATCATCCAATATTAAAAAATTTTTTTTTACTGTTAATGATATGAATCATTGCTTTTGACTGTTAAACCAACCTTGCATTTCTGGAAAAAAGCCTGCTTTGTCACGATTTATTATCATTTGTATATCTTGCTGGATTGATTTGCTAAAATTGTGTTGAGGATTTTGCATGTGTGTTCATGAGCGACCCTGGTCTGTAATGTTTTTTTCTCCTTTTTTGATTGTGCCATCGGGCATGCGGGATCTCAGTTCCCTGACCAGGGATCGCATTGGGAGCATAGAGTCTTAACCACTGGATTGCCCGGGAAGCCCCTGTCATTTTCTTGCCAAGAACCTTGCCAAGTTCTGTTATCGTGATAATTCTAACTTGTTAAAATAAGTTATTATTATTTTTTTAAAGTATGAACGAGTACAAGGGCTTCCCAGGAGGCTTAGTGGTAAAGAGCACACCTGCCTTTAGATGCAGGAGATGTAGGTTCAATCCCTGGGTCAGGAAGGTCCTCTGGAGAAGGAAATGGCAACCCATTCCAGTATTTCTGCCTGGGAAAGCTCACAGACAGAGAAGCCTGGCGGGCTACAGTCCGTGGGGTTACAAAGAGTTGGACACGACTTAGTGACTAAATAACAGCAAGAAGCGAGTGCGAAACCAATAACAGGTCAGCAGACCGGTCTCTTGGCGTTACAGTGAGAGCGAAACCAGATGACGCACAGGGACGCCCTGCCCTGCGGCGGAGCTCAGCCAAGGTTTAGAATGAATGAACACACAGTTCCTGAATTGAGGGAGGAAGCCAGGCAGAGATACTCTTCTTACAGTTGAGCTAACAGGACCAGGGAGACCTGGGTAGGTGATACACAAAGGGTCAGAGCATGAGAAACCTAGGGCTTTGAGGCTGTGGACCTTTATCCCGTGTCCACTGTCTCAGGGCCCATGAGATGGCAGAGACTTGGGGAGTGGGCAGTGCTAAAAAGATCCTGATGCTTGTGAAATGTTGAACCAGCAGGGAAGATTTTATCTAAGACTACTGCAACAGGGGAGAGAGACTAGGCTGAACTCTGAAGGCAACAGATGGCTGGGGACTTACAACCAAGGAGGAGATAAGGGGTGAGTGGATGGAAGCTCACTAAGAGACATCAAGGGTAGGGTGTTCCTGCTACAGCTGGGCTAGGCAGGCCCAGGACAGGGCCCAGAGGCAAGGCCTGTTGGAGAAAGTGGCTCAAAGCAGCCTGTCTCGAGGAGGCAGTCTTTGCAGGATTCCTGTCTCTGCTGTAAAGGTAAACCGGGATAGTGGGAAGCCTGGGCTGGGTGCCTGGGGAGACGCCCGGAGCGACGTCCAGAGGTGCCCTGTAGGCGCAGGCTCCTGGGGCTGGAGCTCAAGGGGCTTTTCTGAGATGCCCACAGTGGACGCAGAGGCGCTTGTTCTTTTTCAAGGTGGGTAACAGTTCCTTCAGGCAGACCCAGCTGGCAGCACTTCTAAAGCTTTATTCACCTTATTTTCAGTTATTGTATCTAACGTAATTATATTTTAACTCCACTCCAGTACTCTTGCCTGGAAAGTCCCATGGACAGAGGAGCCTGGTAGGGTGCGGTCCATGGGGTCGCTAGGAGTCAACTGAGCGACTTCATTTTCACTTTTCCTTTCATGCATTGGAGAAGGAAATGGCAACCCACTCCAGTGTTCTTGCCTGGAGAATCCCAGGGACAGGGGAGCCTGGTGGGCTGCGGTCTATGGGGTCGCACAGAGTCCGACACGACTGAAGCGACTTAGCAGCAGCAGCAGCAGCAGCAGCAGAGGTTTACATGTTCATTTTCTAATTCAAATAGCATAGTCTTCTTATTTAGCACTTGAAGGACCTTATCGGGTTTTACGTGGGCAGCGATTCCCTCCAGGAAACTTCCTTTTCTGCCTCTGTTTTTATCTGGCTCCACTGTCCTCCTGGCTCAGCTCCAGGCAATGGACACACGTTCTCCTGGAGAAGGGAAGGGTGAACCCAGAAGCTTTACTGGGCATCTGTTCCGGGGCTGCTGGAGGCCTTGCACGTTCCCTGTGCCCGGTCTGTCTGCTGGCAAGTGTCCTTCAGCTTCTGGCAGTCCCCTCTCACACTTGCTTGCTTATCTGCTGAGAAAGCTCAGGCAGTGTGGTCCCGTCCAGAAGGAGTTGGAGACTTGAAGGCATCGTTTCTCCTCTGCCAGTCCTCCTGGGGGTGGCCTGGGGCAAGTCACTCGCCTCTTAAGGCGGGGGTCCCCCTAGCGTGGGATGGGAAGGGCCTGGGAGGATTGGAGGAATCCAAGACCCAGGGCAGAGATACTCACTGAACCACCCAGATTCAGCCTGCAGGGGGCTGCAT
>NW_024070213.1:4758547-4810516 GCF_014754425.2 Oryx dammah
TCCTCCCGTGTGCTCAGCAGCTGGAGAGGTGGATTCAGATGGGAAGGTCCTCGTAGATACCAGCAGAAGCCATTCAGGAGAATTCTGAGAGGGGAATACAGGGACTTCCCTGATGGTCCACTGGCTGAGACTTTGAGCTCCCAATGTAGGGGACAAGGTTCGATCCCAGGTCAGGCAACTAGATCCCACATGCTGCAACTAAGACTCAGCACAGCCAAATAACTAAATAAAATGCATTTTAAAAAAAGACAGGGTGGAGGGAAAATTCCCTGGCAGTCCAGGGGTTAGGACGCCATGCTTCCTCTGCAGGGGGCATAGGCTGCATCTCTGGTCAGGGAACTAAGATACTGCATGCCTCGTGTTGTGGCCAGAATAACAGTTAAATACAAGAGGGGAGTGCAGCTTGAGTCCTGGGCCCCCGACTATTTGTATGGGCAGGGAGAGGGGCTGGCCCTTCCGAGCCAGTCTTGGGAGTCAGGCTTGGAGTCTCAGGAATCCGGAGGGGAGTTAGTGCTGCTGTGGTGAGGTCGTGGGAGTAGCTTCAGGGGTCCGAGGCTGTGAGAATGGTGGGGGGTGTGGTTCTGCTTACCGAGGCCCTCACCCTGGGCCGCCTGTGCCAGGACTGGGCCCCAGGGAGGGCCCTGCTGTGGCCTCCCATCCTGGGACGGGAGCCCTGTCTGCCTCTTGGTCACCTCCTGAAACCCCCAGACGGAGTGAGGCCCTGGATGTGAGGTTGGTCTTTGAGTGCCAACAGCAGGTTCAGGGCTCATCCACCTCAGAGGGCCTCTGGAGGCGTGTGGGGACTCCGGGAGCTCAGAATGCCCTCCAAGGACCTGCCAAGGGGCTGAGAGGTGTACCCTAGAGAAGAGAGTAGCATGGGGTGGGCCAAATGAGGAAGCAGGGTCAGCTCAGCGGAGAACTGTGGTCCTCGAAGTCTGCGGCGCCAATACCGGGGACATGATTGGAAGTGTAGACTCTCAGGAACCACTGAATCGGGCTTTCTGAATCCGAAGAGTCCAGTGGGGCCACTGGCTGGGAGGTAAGGGGTCCTCTCTCCAGGCACACTTGGAGTCTGCTGTCCCTGGGCTGAAGGGTAAGCTGATGATTCTCACACAGATGTTAAATGAACATGTACCTGTGACTGTATTTGTTTCATCAGTTTGCGAGGGGATCAGTTGTTCAGTTGCTAAGTCCTGACACTAAGTCAGACACTGAGTCGTGTCCGACTGTTTGTGACTCCTTGGACCGCAGCCCTCCCTTGGATGACAGACTTCACTGTCTTCCTCTATCTCCCAGAGTTTGCTCAGATTCACGTCCACTGAGTCAGTGATGTTATCTAACCATCAGTAAGATGTTACAAAATCAGTTCAGAGGAACAGCTAAGAGCAGACATGTGTAAGCAATCCGGAAGGCAGAACTGAATTTGCTAATAGATGCAAAGCTGGCTGCTTCCCTAGGGCAGGGGATCCAGTGTCCCTCCACCTTGTGAAATTCATCTGCATCTTTATGGATAAGAATCTTTGTTTTACTGTCAGTTTTCTACAACTTACAGAGTTGTGGACTTTCTTGAAGGCCAGGAAAGATACAGACACTTATGGGATCCACTGATGTGCAGAATATGCTGAGTTATCTCTTGAAAGGGCGTCTAGTGACTCCCCCCTCCCTTCCTTCCTTCCCTCATCCTTCGCCCACCCCACCCACCCCCAGTTTACCTGCATGCCTACTTTCTGGCTGTAGATCTGCCCCTCTGAGCCTCTGGCTCCTTGTGTGTAAAATGGGCAGACATCCCCTTGTCCTGGGGATTAACCCAGATTCCGGGGGAGCCTTTGGCGCAGTGCATCTGGCCCCTGGTGGGGGTCCCAAGCCTGTGGGATGGGCGGGTGGGCGGGCTGAGTGGAGGCAGCGGTCCCTGGGGCCGGCACAACCTCACACACAGACACACACACACACACACACACACACACACACTCTCACACATTCACATACTGTGCTGCACCTGCCAGTCTGCAGAGGAAGAGGGGTGAGGTCCCTGCTTCCCCACCGAAGAGGTGGCCACCTGTCAGCAGGACGTTTTGGGTAACACTTTGGCCCGATAGCGCTCGAGACTACACTGGGGAGCTTGAGAGAAGAGGTGCGGATGGGAGGGGCGGGTGTTACAGATGCGGCTGAGTTTTCCATGGTCAGAGGGATAAAGGGGAGGAGGTGGCGGAACGGTGCTGTTAATAGGGCACTTTTGTGCCCAGGGCAGAGGCGTGAGCCCTGCCCAACTCACCCGGGGCCCCAGCCACGTCCACGCCTCCTGTCTTCTGCTCTGAACTCTCTTTGATCAGCGGAAACCGGGGACGAACTCGGGAGGCTGTGCTCAGGGCTGGAGTTCAGTGAACTGACTAACGCTGCTTCTGACTCACTCTTAGCCTTGGGCGAGCTTCTGCCCTTCTCTGAGCTGCCAGTTAAGCGGGCTGGGCCCAGACACTCCAGCTTTAAAAATGTCGAAACCCACAGAAGCTTTTCTTGAAACAGTCTTTGGTAGAAATCCTGTATGTAGCAATGATAGGATAAAAGCTTAAAAAATTTTTTTTATCAGGTGGTGAAAATTTTCCTTTATGAAGATGGGGAAAATGCTATGGTGAACCAATTGGGGCAGAGATGAGACACCCGCCCTGCCTGCCCCCCATCCCAAGTGCAAGAAAAGATGGGTGGGTCTTAAGTTCTGATGAACAAAAGCACCACGGGACTTAGACATGACCTTCTTTGGGCTCCCTGTGCTTCTGTGTGTATTGTGAACAAGACACCACTGTCCTTGGTTCCTGACCATCTCTTCAAGGCTTTTGGGTAGTAATGTATTAGTTCCCCTGGTTCCTGTAATAAATGAGCACAAACCAGCTGGATTAAAAACAAAAAAATTTATTCTCTCACAGTTCTGGAAGCCTTAAGCCCGAAATCAAGGTGTCAAGAGGGCCATACTCGTCCCAAAAGTTTTAGGAAAGAGTCCTCCAGGTCTCTTCCAGCTTCTGGTGATGGCTGGCCACCTTGGCTTGTGGCAGAAGGCCTCCAGTCCCTGCCTCCATCTTCCCTCTGGGTGCCCGTGTCCAGGCTCCCTTCTTCTTACTAGGACACGAGTCATGATGGATTAAGGACGCATCCCTGGGGGCTCAGACTGTAAAGACTCCGCCTGCCAATGCAGGAGGCCTGGGTTCGATCCCAGTGTCAGGAAGATCCCCTGGAGAAGGGAATGGCAACCCACTCCAGTGTTCTTGCCTGGAGAATCCCATGGACAGAGAAACCTGGAGGGCTACAGTCCAAGGGGTCGCCAAGAGTAGGACACGACTGAGCAACTTTACCAGTCGAGGAGGATCTCATCGTAACTTGATTAAGTCTGCAAAGACTATATTTCCAAATAAGACCATTACCATGTCCTCAGGTTCCCAGTGGAAGTGAATTTTGGAAGGATGCCGTGTGAAACAGCGTAAGTGAACAGCCTGGAAATACAGAGCCCCTTTGTACCTCCAGAGTAAAGCCAGGCATACCTACTGCCCCCTCCAATCCCCAGGAAAGACTCAGCTTCCCTGAGGCCGGGGCTCCTCTCCTAGAACACCACCACGGAGCACGCAGCTGCCCTCTGGCCCTCTGCGGGGCTCGGAGCTTGGGGAACTGGCCCACGACGAACCCGACACTTGGCCCCTGCTGCTGCCGTGAGCCGTAGACCATCCTTTGTTCCTGCTCCAGGCATTTTGTGTCTTTGCCAGCATCCGTGGAACCCTGGTGGCTCCCACTTGTGAGCTTGCAGGTAGGGCACATCTCCGACTGCCCCAGGTCCTGACGGGGTGGAACCTCTGGCTGAGTGAATGATTCTACATAGCACAGAGGAGGGGAGTGTGCAAACACTGTGGTGAGAATCAAGGAAGAGAGCAGAGGATGCCTGGGTGCAGATCTGCCAGGAGGGCCTGCGGGCCTGGAAGCCCAAGGAGGAACCCCGGTAGCTGAGCAGCGGGCAATGCAGAGGCCCTGCTGGGAGCCCCCCAAGTCTCAGGTAAGCTCTCACTTACACTACTGCCCTGTGCGGGTAGGTGGGGTGGGGTGGGGACAAGGAGGGGAGGTGGGAAGCCTGAGAAGGCACTGCAATTGTACTTCCGGGTGGGTGTGGGTGTGGGGTGAACCCCCAAAGTCTGGAGGGCCCAGGAAGAGCTGGTCTCTGCTTACATGTGACCTGGCTTTGAGGAGCTGTTTTGCTACAAGGTGGGCCCAATACCTGTCCCTTCCCTCCACCTTTGGGACCTCCACAACTCTGTGATTTGGACCCAATGGCTTCTGTCTGATCCTGATGTTTTGGGTTTTGAGCAAAAAAATCTCCTAGGGGCAGGAATGATGGTTGCTGTGGCACCAGCCCTTGCCCTAAGCCTCCCACTCACTTCCTTACTGACCCAGTGTAGTTGTTGAGCTTGTCCCAGACCAGTTCAGTTCATTTCAGTCGCGTCCAACTCTTTATGACCCCATGAACTATAGCACCCCAGGCCTCCCTGTCCATCACCAACTCCCAGAGTTCACCCAAACCCATGTCCATCGAGTTGGTGATGCCACCCAACCATGTCATCCTCTGTCATCCCCTTCTCCTCCTGCCCTCAATCTTTCCCAGCTTCGGGGTCTTTTCAAATGAGTCAGCTCTTTGTATCAGGTGGCCAAAGTATTGGAGTTTCAGCTTCAGCATCAGTCCTTCCAATGAACACCCAGGACTGATCTCCTTTAGGATGGACTGGTTGGATCTCCTTGCAGTCCAAGGAACTCTCAAGAGTCTTCTCCAACACCACAGTTCAAAAGCATCAATTCTTCGGCGCTCAGCTTTCTTCACAGTCCAACTCTCACATCCATACAGGACCACAGGAAAAACCATAGCCTTGACTAGACGGACCTTTGCTGGCAAAGTCATGTCTCTGCTTTTTAATATGCTGTCTAGGTTGGTCATAACTTTCCTTCCAAGGAGTAAGTGTCTTTTAATTTCATGGCTGCAGTCACCATCTGCAGTGATTTTGGAGTCCAGAAAAATAAAGTCAGCCACTGTTTCCACTGTTTCCCCATCTATTTCCCATGAAGTGATGGGACCAGATGCCATGATATTAGTTTTCCAAATGTTGAGCTTTAAGCCAACTTTTTCACTCTCCTCTTTCACTTTCATCAAGAGGCTTTTTAGTTCCTCTTCACTTTCTGCCATAAGAGGGATGTCATCTGCATATCTAAGGTTATTGATATTTTTCCTGGCAATCTTGATTCCAGCTTGTGCTTCTTCCAGCCCAGCGTTTCTCACGATGTACTCTGCATATAAGTTAAATAAGCAGGGTGACAAAATACAGCCTTGACGTACTCCTTTTCCTATTTGGAACCAGTCTGTTGTTCCATGTCCAGTTCTAACTGTTGCTTCCTGACCTGCATATAGGTTTCTCAAGAGGCAGGTCAGGTGGTCTGGTATTCCCATTTCTTTGAGAATTTTCCACAGTTTATTGTGATCCACACAGTCAAAGGCTTTGGCATAGCCAATAAAGCAGAAATCGATGTTTTTCTGGAACTCTCTTGCTTTTTTGATGATCCAGTGGATGTTGGCAATTTGATCTCTGGTTCCTCCGTCTTTTCTAAAACCAGCTTGAACATCTGGAAGTTACTGGGTGTGAAACACTTTGACAGACATTTAATGCAGAAGATGAAAAACCAATGCCAGGAGGGGGCATGGCTAAGTGCAAAGAGCCAGGGCCTCACAGTGGAAGCTGTGGGTTCTAATTCTGCCTCGGTTGCCTCATCTTTGAACTGGCAATGAAATGAGTACCTGGCTCACGTGCAGGTCAGCAAGATAGAGACGGTGGGCCCTCAGGGACCTTCCACTCATAGGATGGTGGTGAGGAGGACATCAGTTAATCAAGGCAAAGCAGCTTGTGCTCAAGCCTCCCATCCCCTGCGACCCTCAAGACCTGAAGTGCAATCCCCTTCACCCCATCCCCCTGCCCCCAGGCAGCAGGGCACATGGGGACAAGCAGACAGTGTCCAGCTCCCAGAGGAGACATGGGAGAAGGTGAGCCCATCATCAGGAAGGGGGTGTCTGTGCCCAGGGCGTCTGCCAAGCCCTGCTCCCCGAGGGCCCAGGACCACATCCCCGGGCGCTGGGAGGGGGTAGGGATGGATGACGGAACCAGGAGACCCCGGCTGTGGGCTTCTCAGGGTTGAGATGACAGCACCTGAATCTGGGGGGCTGACCTGAGGTCTCTGGGATGCTGTGTCTGGGCTTTCTCTGAGCCAGGGCTTGAACCTGGCCCCTCGGCAGTGGAAGGGCAGAGTCCAAACCACTGCACCACCAGGTAAGTCGCTTCACTTTATTTTCTTTAAAAGCTGGCCTTGGTATTTCTGGGGTGGGCTCACCAATTTGCGTCCTGCGCCCCATCTCTGCTTAGAAATCTCCCTCTCGTCCTCCAGGACTGGCCACTTCTGGGAGGTGCCTGCAGCCTCTGTGTCCACCAGCTGTCACCTCGTCGTGGCCACTGGGTTGAAGCAGGTCAAGAAGGGGGCAGAGACTGACTAGCGAGGCCTGTCAGGCCCCTGGAGCAGTGTCCACACACTGGCTTCCGTGGCGGGTGGGCTGCGGAGGTGACCGCGGCCCCCAGCCCTGCCAGCTTCCCACAGCTGCTTCCTGCCCTGGCTGCCTACAGGAACCCCGCCCTCCCAGGCCCCCAGGACAGGTGTGGACACGCTCCTCTGGCTGACCCTGCCCCAGGGGCTCAGGGCCTTTGTGGACCGCCCTGAGGGAAGCCTGGAAGCAGAAACATCCCGCCTCCCTGTCCCCAGCTCATAGAATTCTCGCCATGTGACTCTCTCTCAGTTTGTAATCTACAATAAGTGCCCAGGAAACAGATTTTCTGAATGTGATGACCTGGTCCAGGGCCCATCTCTCTTCCAGAGCTTGATGGTCGCCTGGCGAGAGGTCAATTTGTCTGACATTTTTCTACATCCCCAGCCCCAGGCCAGCCCCAGTGTTAAGGACATGAGGCAAACAGGGCCAGTGGGTGGGCAGATGAGTGGCTGGGGCCTCTCTGAGATGGGCCCCCGGCTCTCCTGGGGGCTGGGGGAGCTCTCAGCCTCCTGGAACTGGCCGCTGGGCTCCGGCCCTGGCCTTCTTCCATCTGGAAGCAGAGCCGGGTATCCCCCAGCGGGGGGCCCTGGGCCTCCGAAGTGGGGAGAGGTTCTGAGACCCATAGATCCTGACAAACCCCATCTGTCCTCAGCCTCGAAGCCGCGTGGCTGCTGGAAGGGACATGTAATTTAAAAAAGGTTTCTCTTGTTAAGTGGAAACTTCTGCCAGGCACAAAGAAATAAATGATGTTAATGAAGTCCAGGAGCCCAGTGCGTTTGATCTGCTGCTGTTTTGGGAAGAGGCAGGAGGGGCTTTGGACCAGGGAACAGCGCATCCCCCCAAAGGCGGGCCTGCAGGGCGCCAGGCTGCGAGAGGCGATAATGCGGGGGCCAGTCTGGGCCGAGTCCTCTTGTGGTCCTCCCAGTGCCCTCATTTATGGGTTAGGAAGCCAGAGCTGTAGATCTGGATCTATGGACTCCTTAGAACAGGCAGCACCCACCCGCAGGCCCCTAGGCGCCCCCTGACACTGACCCCAGACAGGCCAGGGGGAGACGGTGCCCGGGTGCCGGTGTCGGGGGCAGAGAAACACGCTCATCCTCCTGGGTTGTCCGAGGAATGGCTCTCAGGCCGGGGGGCCTCCTTCCTGTTTCAGGTCGACACCATCACAGGTGATAACACGTGTGTGTACGTGTGGTACTTCTGGGGAGAATGTTCTTGTTGTTTAGTTGCTCGGTTGTGTCCGACTCTCTGTGACCCTATGGACTGCAGCACGCCAGGCTTTCCTGTCCATCACCATCTCCTGGAGCTCGCCCAAGTTTAGGCCCACTGAATCAGTGATGCTACCCAACCATGTCATCCTCCACTGCCCCCTTCTCCTTTTGCCTTCAGTCTTTCCCAGCATCAGGGGCTCTTCCAAAGAGTCAGCTCTTCACATCAGGTGACCCAGGTACTGGAGCTTCAGCTTCCGCATCAGTCCTTCCCATGAGTATTCAGGAGAGAATGTAAACGGCTACAGTCTTGTTGGAGGCCTGTTTGGTTGTCTGTTTCAGGAAGTGAGCTGACTCAATAATTCCACTTCTGGAAACCCACGCTAAGGAAATATTCTGAAACTTAGGAAAAGCTTCACCCTGTTCATCAGGGGAGAAGACGGGCGCCATGTCAAAGCCCAGCAAAATGAATCATGAGGTGACTACACATCCCTTCTCTGGAATATGACGCATCCACTAGAATCTGGTTTACACTGTTTAAAGACACGGAAAAGTGCTTATGCGATCATAGTAAATTAAAACCCACTTAGATTCAAAATATTGTATGGGACGTCACTGAGGGTGCGCGAGCAATGCAGAGATGGAGAAAAGACCTCAGCGCAGCACGTCCTGTTGCTCTCTGTGGTGGGCTTTGGGTCCTGACAATGTGGGAAGTTTCTGTTCTTGCTAGTTTTCCGACTTAGCATGTTCCCATCGTCTGGTAAGTAATGTGTATTATTTTTGGACTTCCTTAGTGGAGAAGGCAATGGCAATCCACTCCGGTACTCTTGCCTGGAAAATCCTATGGACGGGGGAGCCTGGTAGGCTGCAGTCCATGGGGTCGCGAAGAGTCAGACATGACTGAGCGATTTCACTTTCATTTTCATGCATTGGAGAAGGCCATGGCAACCCACTCCAGTGTTCTTGCCTGGAGAATCCCAGGGACGGGGGAGCCTGGGGGGGCTGCCGTCTATGGGGTCGCACAGAGTCGGACACGACTGATTTGACTTAGCAGCAGCAGCAGCAGTAGTCCAGTGGTTAAGAATCTGTACTTTCCCTGCAGGAGGTGCTAGTTTGGTTCTTGATCAGGGAACTAAGATTCCACATGCCCTGCGTTGCTCTGCATGCTTTGTGACCAAAAAAAAAAAAAAAAAAAAGAGAGAGAGAGAACGAAATGGGTATTACTTTGATTGTGGGAGACCACATACGTGCAGTTCCTCAGTGGACCAGGGGCAGCGACGCCACTGATTAAAGAAGACGTGTTCTGTGTCATATCCAAAGTAACTGTGAAGCAGGCTGTCTACTGTGGTCTCTTGGCAAAGCGCTGCACTCCAGATGGAGAGCCTTGTTCACAGCGAAACATCTGAGAATTATCTTCCCGTCGCTCACGTGCTCAGTATCTGCTGCTGTCTCTGGCACTCCAAGACTCTGCTTCCTATTCTTCTCCCTACACCTCCCACCCCCTGGTCCAAGCCCCTTCTGGGCTCCCCTCGCTGGGTCCGCTCAGCTCAAATCAAGCCAACCTCTCCAGCTTCTGTCTCTGTCGGCCCATTTCACAGATTCTGCTGCTGAAGGAAGCTCGGAGATCTGGGTGGAGGAGACGAGCAGTTTGCAAACAATTGTAATAGCTGTGTGTATTTTGCCCTGACACCCTGGTCACAAGGAATCATTAAAAAAAAAAGAAAAGATAACACTCTGATCCCTTCAAAGCCAGCCTTTACAGCAGGTATCTTCTGGGGCCCTCGTCTCAGGCCCGATGCTCAGGCCTACCGGGGTTTGCCCCTCCTTTGATCTCAGTCCTTCCTTTCCTCACTCTTCCAGGTTTCCAGCACGTGTTATTCCTTCTGCCCTCTCTCCCCGCCACGCCCCAGCTCCCCTTAGCTAGATGCGTCCATTTTTCCTTCTGGGTTTCAGATAGAAAAACACCTCCTGTAGGAAGCCCTCCCCGTCCCTCCCTGTCCTCATGGAGGCATCAGCTGCATTTCTCTCCAGGCCTCTTGGTGAGAAGGAAGCGACTTTCGTATAACTAAGCCCCTCAGCCATGGGCTTATTCCCCAGGCCGCCAGGGGATCCAAGCCCATGGCACGTTTGGTTGCTGTTTGGCCCTTCCTTGTGGGGCGAGGTGCCAGGCGCATGGTAGGCACTCAGGAAACATCTTCAGAAGGAGCCCTGGGAACACTCTGAAAATAAGCTTGCAGCCACTGATGGATGGATGAGGAGGTGCCCAAGAGTGGTGATTCAAGCAGGGTGCACTTTGAGGGGTCCTTGGTTCTTGTAGATGAGTGAGTGGCAGTCCTGGTTAAGGGGTCACAGCTCCAGAGGGAGCCACTCAGCTTGCAGGACCTCAGTTTGCCTTTCTGTGAAATGGGCATGATGACCCCTGCCTCCGTACATCTTCCTCCCATGTGTCTCCTTTACGCTCACACCACCGACACACTCTTACTGCTCCTGACTGTGCGTGGATGTGTGTGGTGGGCTTTCCCCACACCAGGCAATTCTGTAACACCCCCTGGGCATCCTATAGTTTGACTTGATTCTGACACTATGTGGAGATGGCATGAGACCCCACAGGTCAAGGGCTCAGCCCCATGAGACTGCTCCTCACCTTCAGAGGCTGATTACCAGTAGGCAGTCCCCAGGTTACAGCCCACAACATGTGTCTGACTTGGCTGCAAATCTACCAATCAGAGGCTGCTGTGACCTCCTCCCCCTTGGATTTCACTGTCTGCTAGAACAGCTCCCAGAGCTGAGGGGAACACAGTGACCAGGTCATGAACGGGCACGGTAGAGGATACAGATGGACAGGCAGGTGAAGAGATACGCAGGGCGGGGTCTGGGAGCTTCTGTCCCCTTGGAGTTGGGGTGCATCACACCTTTGGTACCTGGATGTGTTTGCCCACCTGGAAGCTCCTCAGACTCCCCACTGTCGAAATTTTCTGGGGGCTTCCTCAAGTGAGTGTTAGCAATGATGAACTCCACTGGCCACACCATGCAGCCTGAGGGATCTTAGTTCCCCAAACAGGGATCCAACCTTTACTGGGGCCTGAGTCTTAACCACTGGACTGCCAGCGGAGTCCCTGCCATACTGTCTTGATACCCACAGCTTTGTTGTAAGCTTTGAAACCAGAAATGGGGATCTTCTTATTTTTTTCAATTTTTTGGCTTTTCAGGGTCCCTTGCTTTTTCATATGAATTTTGGGATCAATTTCTGCAAAACAGCCAGTTAGGGCCTGGAGAAGGTGGAGGTCTTTTGTCTGGCGGGCAGTGGAGACCCACAGGGGAGTTCTGAGCTAGTGAGTGCCAAGGGACAGCTTGGGTTTTGGGGAGACTGACCTCAGCACGGGGAAGAGGGATTTGAGGGGGTGGGTTAGATCCGAGAAGATGCAGGGAGAGCAGACAGGTGGTGGGGTGGGCTGAGGAGGGGAGGGGGTTGCCTCTCCAGCAGAGCCAGCCCTGCCCCTGGCTTCCTGGCCTCCTGCTCTTCTCAGCACGGGCTCTCAGTGGGCGAGGGGCATGGAGAGGGGGCTGGGCTGGGCCCTGGGACCCCTGGATTCAACTCTGCCCCTGTCTCTGCCCCACCATGGTCTGTCATGAACAATTTCCCAGGCCCCACCCTCCCCCATCTTTAAACAGAGTCACCAGTAGAACTGGAATGGCCTTGGTGACCCGTGAAGGCCCACACTCCATCCTGCAGATGGAAGAGCTGGGGCCTCATGTGCTTCACGCCCACGACTTCTGCCCTTTGCAGCTTTGGCTCTTGCTGGTTGGTCACTGAGCCCTTTCCCTGGGCCTCGAAAACAAACTGTCTGTGAGCATACGGCTCATCAGACGGAGAGCTAATGCGCTAGAACGAGCGTGCCAGACGCTTGCCCAGGAAGATAAAATTGCCAAGCACCTTACTGTTCCAGGAACTTCCTGAAAACCCATTTATCTGAACTCTGGGCAAATTCCTCATCCTGAAGTGGCTGCTGGCTCCCCAGGAAGTGCTCAGAAAGCTGCCCCCCTTGCTGGGTCTGCCCGTCCCGATCTAGGACGGCAGGTACGGGAGCCGCACCCAGCCAGTCTCTACTAGAGCCTAGACCCCAACCTCGCGAAGACCTGCCTTGATCTCCCCTTTCCAAGACCTGAGACTCCGTCTGGGGTGTTCCTGCTTACGATGCAGACATTGCACAATGGATAGGTCATTGGGTGGCCCTGAGTATGGGATGGGGACCCTCACACACTCTTGGACCCCAGAAAGAGTTGGATGGCATCACCGACTCAATGGACATGAGTTTGAGCGAACTCTGGGAGTTGGTGATGGACAGGGAGGCCTGGTGTTCTGTGGTTCATGGGGTCGCACAGAGTCAGACACGACTGAGCAACTGAACAGAACTGAACTGTGTCTTCTTTATGGCACTTCTAAGTCTGACTTTTAAAATACTTTAAATTAGTAGATTTTATTATTTATTTATTTTATATTTTTTGGAGGCCAGGCCATGTGACTTGTGGGACTTTAGCTTCCTGAGGGAGGAGTGTGGAGTCCTAACTGTTGATCGCCTGGGAATCCCCAGATTTTACATCTTAGAGCAGTTTTGGGTTCACAGCAAAACTGAGTGGGAAGAGATTTCCTGTACACTCGCTGCCCCACACGTGCACAGCCTCCCCCATTACCAGCACCCGACCAGGTGGGGCATTTGCTGGTCGGTGAGCCTGCACTGACGTGTCACCATCACCTGGAGCCCACCGTTGACGTCAGGCTTCACGCTTGGTGTGGGACATCCTATGGGTTTGGACGAACGTCTAATGACACGTGGCGCTTCCCCGGTGGCTCAGCGGTAAAGAATCCACCTGCCATGCCTGAGCCACAGGAGACACTGGCTTGATCTCTGGGTAGGGAAGATCCCCTGGAGGAGGGCACGGCAACCCGCTCCAATATTCTTGCCTGGGAAATCCCGTGGAGAGAGGAGCCTGGTGAGACAGCCCATAGTGTTGCAAAGAGTCGGACACGACTGAAGCGACTTAGCAGGCACATATAATGACGTGAACCCACCATTGTGCCGCTATACTGGGTGCCGTCACTGTCCTGAAAACCCTCTGTGCTCCCCCATGCTTCCCTCGAAACCGCTGGTCTTTATTGACTCCGTGGTTTGGCCTTCCGCAGAATGCCATAGGGTTGGCATCACAAAGTACGGAGTCTTTCCAGACGGGCTTCTTTCACTCGGTTCTATGCATAAGGCCCCTCCATGTCTTTCCATGGTTTGACAGCTCATTTCTTTTTATTACTGAGCCATCGCCCATTGTCTGGACGCACCACAGTTTATTTATCCATCCGCCAGCTGAGGGACGCCCCGGGTGCCTCCAGTTGGTCTGCCTTTTAATACAGATCATCAGGCAGCAGCCTTTCCTCCTCCAGGAGGCTCTGGAAAAGAGATGGATCTATCTCTATAGCCCTGGGCCTCCTTCAGCCCGTGTCCATGGAGGTGACAAGGGAGTGGACCCAGAATCAGCCTTCCTATGTGGACCCTAAAAGCTCTCAGCAGGATGGGGAGCCCAGAGAGGAGCTCACAGGAAGGGATGTCTCTGAGGGTGGCTGGGACAAGGTGGGTAAAGGAGGTGACCGCTCGGGTACCACCACTGGGCAAATGCCAACAGGATCCCTCTCCCAGGGAAGCTGGTGGCTCTGCCTTGGGGGCCTGGCCTGCAGGGTTGGGGTGTAGCAGAGGTGGGGATCATAGAGGGTCGCTGAAGCTGGGTGGAGGTGATAGCGCAGGGGGAAAAGACCGCCCCAGCAGAGGGACAGCCCATGAGAAGGCCTGAGGAGGGACCCAGCACAGCTTAGATGGTCTGCAGCAGGGGGCCCGGGTGGGGTGAAGGAGCGGAAGCACCCAGGGGCTTCGGAGCCCAGCGAAGGGTTTAGGTTCTACCCCAGGACAGGGGAAGGGACCACAGGGTGTTTAAGCTGGGAGCACAGATTCTTATCTGTGGTTTAAAATTCAGGTTGGAGTTGGAGATGCCCTGACCTTGAGTGGGGCTCTGGGAGGCGAGAAGAGGCAGACAGGAGAGGGGTTCAGAGGCGGCTCCCACAGTTACGGGGGCTCAGCGCCTTCTCCAGGGTGGACCTGTGGATTACAGATGCTGGTCTCAGGTGCTCCCTGGCACCCCACCAGCACCTGTGCCTTGAAGGGGGTGTTGGCTTGGGTGTCACTGGGGACAGAGGATGCCGTGGCCATGCTCGCCCCCAGCAGGCTGCACCACCAACTACTGTGCATAGCCAGACAGAGCTTGCCTTTGACACTGAGCCTCATTCAAGCACAGGCTTCCCAGGTGCTTCAGTGGTAAAGAATCCACCTGCCAACGCAGGAGATGTGGGTTTGATCCCTGGGTCAGGAAGATCCCCCTGGAGAAAGAAATGGCAACCCACTCCAGTATTCTTGCCTGGGAAATCCATGGACAGAGGAGCCGGGCGGGCTATAGCCCACAAGATTGAAGAGTTGGACACGACTAAGCAACTGAGCACACACGCACTCACTCAGTCAAGCACTCTGTAAATATTAGCTTCTTTAATCCTCGAGGTCAGCCTAAGAGGTAGGACTCTCCACTTGTCTTACAGGTGTGGGCATGGAGGTGAAGGCAGGTGGATGGAAGGTGGCCAGGCTGGGATTTGAATCTGGGTCTGCCTGGGAAATCCCACGGACAGAGGAGCCTGGTGGGCTACAGTCCATGGGGTCGCAAAAGAGTCAAGACACGCTTCAGCGATTAAACAACAACCGCGGGCAAAAAGCCTGTTAAGCATTGTTTCCCTGCCTTCCTGACCCTCCTTGCCACCTTTTTCCCCCCCATCTGTACGTTGAACAGGTGGGACTAGAAGTCCATTTTCACTTCTAAGGACCCCCGGACACCTGCAGGCATCCCTGAGGGCAGAGTTGGGGTCTCTGCCTGTGGTGACTTGTTTGTCCTTACCGGAGGGCTCCCCGTAGGAAGGGGGGGGTGGGAGCCACGTTTGAAACCTTGGAAAGAGGCTGAGGATCGTCTGCTTGGAGGAAGAACCTGATGGAGACGCTGAGGTCCAAGCCAAACTGTCCTCTGAGCAGCCTCCAAAGGAGGGTTGGGGCTTGGCTTTTGGATGCCCACCTTGCGGGGGGGGGTGGGGCGGGTGGTCCCAGGGGCCTCAGCCACTCGCCAGGGGCACAGCCATGCTCCTTTCCCCTTGGTCCCTTGTCTACGGGAGAGCACACAGAGCGGTGGCGTGGAGAGTGACTGCGGGAGGGGGCGCTCGTCCCCCTGCTTTGGCGGCCCTCCCCACCTGGTGTCCCGAGTCCACCTCACGGCTGGGCCCCATGCGCCGCCCTCCGCCCCGGTGGTGCTGTCTTTCCTCCGTCAGCCGGGAGGTGGCAGCAGAGACCCACAGATACCATCTTGAGTCGCCCTGTGGCCGGGTGACCTAGAAGCTGACCGCTCATCCCCGGGGGGCTTCTCAGGACCTGGGCCTGGTGGTGGTGGTGGTGGTAAGGGGGCAATCCAGGACAGGTATGGAGGATGAAATCCCAGGTTTGGGCCTTTTGGGGGCAGAGCTGGGCACCCACGTGCACCCTCTGAGCAACGCCCAGGGTGAGCGAGCTTAGAGGAGGCGTCCTGCCAGCTCAGAGGTCCAGAGAGGCGCCCCAGGGGCTTGGATGCGGCCCCATGGGTGGGAGGCTCCTGTGGGAGCAGCCACCCCTGTGGGGGAGCACGGGAGGCCCGGGGCGGCCCCAGCTTGGCTGGCAGCCTTGGGTGGAGGGCTGCCCCCAGCAGCCCAAGGGCTCCAAAGAGCGGGTCTTACATTCAGGGCGCGGGCTTCCCAGGGGGCGCTGGTGGTAAAGAATCCACCTGTGCATGCAGGATACTCTAGTTCAATCCCTGGGTCGGGAAGAGCCCCTGGAGAAGGAATGGCAGCCCACTCCAATATTCTCGCCTGGAGAATCCCATGGACGAGGAGCCTGGTGGGCTGCAGTCCATGGGGTCGCAAAGAGTCGGACACAACTGAGCAACCAAACCACCGGCACACTCAGGTCCAGGAAGTCACGCGTGGATGCCCGGTCTAACGTGAACATGAGGGCCTCTCGTGCAGAAATGGCTACATTTAAAGACGGTGGCAGCAGAACATGGAGCAGTCCGGCCCTTCTGAGCGTGGGGACCTGCGAGAATGCCCAGGCCGCCCACCCAGAAGCCAGCCTGCTCACACGCCTGCAGAGGAAGCTGCAGAGCCCCCGCCCCCCAAGCCCTCAGCCGCTGTCCTCTGAATGCTCCCAGCGCACCCTGGCGGGTGGGGGCACGGGGAAAGACCATTTTACAGATGAGGGAACAGGTCCAGGGAACCCTCGACCCAACTCCTGCCTTCAGGGCCCTGTTTCTATGGAGCCGGGAGGACTCCATGGATAAGGCCAGGAAAGCTCCGGCGCTCAGTATTCAGACACGGACGAGGAGGTACGGTGATGTCGCTGTTTGTCACAGTGCTCGTCCCATGGCAGGGAACGGGGATGCCCAGGGTCCCGCGGACAGTTACTGGGGTCTTCGATTCTGGCCAAGCCAGGGTGTGTGAAGGATGCTGCAACCAGCAGGGGGCGCTGCTGCCCCGTTGGCGCATTGGGAGCTTCGGACCCAGAGTTCTGGCAGCAGCCCTGGGCAGGCAGTGGGGGCGGGAGGGGTGTCCCTGAGAGCCCCCGCCTCCCCCTAGGCCCCAACCCTCCCTAGGCCTCTAAGTGTCCTTGGAGGCGTCCAGTCTGACTCATCTGTGGTTTCCACAGGCCCAGTCTTCTGGGCGAGACCGCAGGATGAACTGGGGGTGCTGGTGAGTGTCAGCCCTGGTGGTGGCCGAGCGTGTGGGGGGTCAGGCAGTGGGGGTGTTTGTTCAGGAGCAGCGTCGGGCCCTCCATGTCCCACTCCTGGCCAGGCTGGGCACCCCTCCTGCCCACCCTCACCCACCTGGACAGCAAGGAGATCCAACCAGTCCATCCTAAAGGAGATCAGTCCTGATATTCATCGGAAGGACTGATGCTGAAGCTGAAGCTCCAATACTTTGGCCACCTGATGTGAAGAGCAGACTCATTGGAAAAGGCTCTGATGCTGAGAAAGACTGAGGGCAGGAGGAGAAGGGGACGGAAGAGGATGAGATGGTTGGAAGGCATCAATGACTCAGTGGACATGCGTTTGAGCAAGCTCCAGGAGATAGGAAGGATAGGGAAGCTTGGAGTGCTGCAGTCCACGGGGTGGCAAAGAGTCAGACATGACTTAATGACTGAAAGATGACAAGATAATCCAACACTCGAGCATTTTCCACGGCCACAGGTTCCGGGCTTTAGGATGTGGACACCCTACCTGCTTCCCCAACCAGACCTCAACCCACTGCAGTCCCCAGACCAGTCGGGTTGGAGGACCCCGGCCAGCCCCGGGCTACATCCTCCTGGGTCCCACCTGGCTAGAGGTGTGGGAGCCTCTGTCCATTACCCCATCAGCACTGGCAACTGCCCAGCCCAGCCTGCTCTCTGGAGCCTCTCCCCACTCTGAGGGTATGAGTGGGCTCTGGGGCCCTTCCCCAGCCCAGGCCTGGAGCAGCACTGGCAGCACAAGGCCTGCTTAGGGAACCCATAGACAGACTAGTCCTGTTCTCCCCTTGGCTGGTCCTGATTCAAAGGGAAGAGAAAGCACATTGCTCCAAGAAATCAGGGCAGGCTTCCTGTAAGAAGCTCCATTTTGGTTGAAATTAGGTAGATGAAAGGGATTAGGAAATGGAAGTAAAGTGGGCTCAGCTCTCAGGAGCCCAGTGCCCAGGCTGGGTCCAGAGTGGGAGTCACGTTGCCCCAGGCACCCCAGTGGTGCTGAGTGGGCATGCGGGGTAAGCTGTGCGGTACGTGGCCTCTTGTTAAAGCCATGCCCACCTCTCCCTTCCTACAGCAGGCAGAGAGGGCTGCCCGGGAGGGAACACCAAAATGAGATGATGGTGAACCTTACCTTCCTTTGGATACTTTTCTTCAGGGTTAAGGTTCTTGTTTTTTTACAATGTTATTTTTATTATTCCATAAATCAATACAATTGTTCCCAGTTTTGAAAACCACCACAGCCTTGTGTGCGATGGTTCCACTTCTGATTCTCGAAGACCCAGGAGGGTCTCTGCATGTCCCCTGCTGGCCTGGTCTCCCTGGCTTGTCCCCACCAGGTGCGTTTTCTGAGATGAGGGGGCTGCTGGACACAAGCCTGTCCCCAGAGCGGGAGGAGAGACAGCAGGTGCCCAGGACATCGCAGCTTGGTTGCCAGGTAACGGTGGTCACCATAGCAACACTGTCTCCTTGGAGGGAGCAGAAGCCTCAGCACCCCCACCTGCAGAAGAGGGGAGGGGAAGGCAGCAGTGGGGGCTTTTCCCTGACCACCTGGCCAGCCGTCTCCTGGGGCCCTTTGCTTTGCCTCTCGCTTTGCCAGGCTCTTCCTCCTTCTGGGCGGGGGCTTTGGAATGAGCTGCAGCCTGCACGGCCGTGAGGGACCCGTGTGGCCCAGGGGCTGGGCCAGGGGATCGACCCCCTCCTTCCTCCACCACCTCCCTTGTGCCCCTGCCCTGAGCCCGGGTTTCCCCATCTGCTAGTAGCGACAGCTGCCTTCCTTCCTCATTCACAGTGTCTGCCCCGTCCAGGCCTGCCCTTGGCTGGGTACCCCTCTGGCCTGGCATGGTGCTAGGCATACAGAGATGGCGGGGTGAGTTGCGAGAGTGTTGTGGAAGCTCTCGGGGTCAGGAGGCAGGAGAGCTGGGTGGCCTCAGACAGTCCCTTGGCTCCTTTGGGCCTTGGTTTCCCCGTGGGATGGGTACAGGTTTCTTTGCTTGCCTCCTTGAGACAGCAAAGAGATGATCTGTGACCCTGGGTCGGGGGCGGGGGGCATAGGGAGCATGGCTTACTTCCCAGGAACTGAGGGCCAGCTCCTCTCCCTCCCCGCTGTTCTGTGGGGCTCCCTCCTCCCCTGTATTCAGCTTCCCCTCCCCCAGCTTTGTTTCTGAGGGGTTAATTCCATGACTTTCCATCCGTGTGTCCCCTGGACTGTGTCTCAGGACCAGGTGGCTGCACTCTGACAGCTTGCCCACTCCCTGTCCGCCGTGCTGTTTGACCTGGGACCAGGCCCTTGGCCTCTCTGTGCCTCTGCCTCCTGGTGTCAGATGGGGGTGGTCAGGGCTCACTCCTGGAGGACAGCAGGCAGAGAGGGGCGCCCGGCCTAGCCAGCACTGGGCACACTGGAGACAAACCGAGCAGCTCTGTTTGGGGTCGGCCCCCATCACCCGTCGGATTCTTCCCAGAGGTAAAGAATCCGCCTGCAGTGCAGGGGCCGCAGGAGACATGGGTTTGATCCCTGGGTCGGGAACCTCCCCTGGAGGAGGGCATGGCAGCCCACTCCAGTATTCCTGCCTGGAGAATCCCATGGACAGAGGAGTCTGGCGGGCTACAATCCACAGGATCACAGTCAGATACCACTGAAGCAACTTAGCATGCGCACAGACACCCTTCATCCCTCACAGGCTCCCTTTCCGCATCTGCAGCCCAAGGGGAAACCAGCCTCCTGCTCACAAGATCACGGGGTGGCAGGACCAGCTGACCCCGGTGCTGGCACGTGGGGACCCCCAGGGGAGCCAGTGTCCTCCGCGGGCTTCAGCACCCTGGCCACTGCTTGGCCCCCAAAACCCTGCCCACTCGGTTGACTCTCCGTCCTCTACCCGTTGGCTCCGGCTCATCCAGGGTTCCTGCATGTCGACAGCGCAATGGGTCTGGGGGGTTTGGCTGCCCCCAGCCCTGGCACCCCACTCCAGTACTCTTGCCTGGAAAATCCCATGGACAGAGGAACCTGGTAGGCTGCGGTCCATGGGGTCGCGAAGAGTCGGACACGACTGAATGACTTCCCTTTCACTTTTCACTTTCATGCATTGGAGAAGGAACTGGCAACCCACTCCAGTGTTCTTGCCTGGAGAATCCCAGGGACGGGGGAGCCTGGTGGGCTGCCGTCCATGGGGTCGCAGAGAGTCAGACACGACTGAAGTGCCCTCTTAGGTGGCCGATCCTGGTGGCTCTTCCCAGGGTCCAGCTCCCTCTAGTGGACGGGCACGTGGGAAGCGGCCAGGTGTCCCCCAGCCCCCATCAGTCGCCATGGAAACCTCCTAGCAACCACTCAAACAGGCCCCCCCCCCCCCCCCCGCACAGTGCCCTGTCATGGGACCCCCCCCAGGGTCGCTTGGGCAGCCGAGGGTCCCAGGCTGAGGGCAGAAGCCCCTGGGGCCACCTGGCCGGTCCTCCGTTCACTCCGTTTTAAATAACAGCGCTGCCCTGCGCTGTCCTGCCTGACGCTCTTCCCCGCCGCACGCTGCTGTGGGAACCTCTGTCTCGGCAGGATGGGCCCACTTGACCCCTGCCTGACCCCTGCATGGAGGGGTCAAGCCTGCTTCCTGCCGTTTGGCGTTTATTGGGTGTCATGAGGCTTGTGGGTGAGGACCTGGGTCGTGAGAAGCAGGTCCCCCTCCAGGACCCACACTTCCTCCGCATGACCGGGTCCTGACCCCTACCCCGTCCCCATCCCCCCTCCTGGCTCCATCTCCGCGGACCTTTCCATTTGGTATCACGAGGAGGTGGCACCTCCGTACACACACACACAGAACACCCCCCCACACACAGAGCCCACAGAAACACAACCTCACACAGACACCTAGAGACACACACACAGAGGACACACGCACACACGCAAACTTATAGACACACCAACTACAGATTTACTCAGACACACATTCTCACGGTCTCCTCTCCCTGCCAGGAATCCCATGAATTCCAACATTTAAAGGGACTCGTCGGAGAAGGCAGTGGCACCCCACTCCAGTACTCTTGCCTGGAAAATCCCATGGACAGAGGAACCTGGTAGGCTGCAGCCCATGGGGTCGCTAAGAGTCGGACACACTTTCACTTTTCACTTTCACGCATTGGAGAAGGCAATGGCAGCCCACTCCAGTGTTCTTGCCCGGAGAATCCCAGGGACGGGGGAGCCTGGTGGGCTGTTGTCGATGGGGTCGCACAGAGTCGGACACGACTGAAGCGACTTAGCAGTAGCAAAGGGACTCGTGGGCGGGCTGCCTGAAGGGCATCAACCCATTGGAGTCCCCAGTCCTCAGGAACCATTGAGAAAGACCCTCCCTTGCCCCCTTCTCCACGTCCTCACCTCACTCCCCCATGGGAGCCCCCCAGCCGATCCTGGCTGGTCCCTCTGTGCCCAGGGACTCAAGCCCCATGCTTGCTCTCTGCTTCTGGGCCTGCACGCTCGGTGGGCGGGCATCTGGCCTGCCCTCCTCCCCGTGGGCCCGAGGGAGCAGGCAGCCGGGGGTCGGGGCTGGGGCTGAGAGGGGCTCTAAGAGGCCCTGGACGCCGGGTCAGCGGCCAGACCAGGAAGCGCTGCCTTAGTGGGAGCTGTCTCTGAGCCTCCGCGGGGACCTTGGGGCAAGGGGCCAGCGTGGCAACCTGAGGGTCTGGCCCCAGGCGGGCTGCAAGGACAGGGCTCCCTTCACTGTCCTTTAAAGGGCAGGATCCCAGCGCCGTAACGTCAGTTGTCGGCCGTGTACAGCTGCCGACCCCTCGTCACGGCTGCTCCCATGAGCCTGGGGTGACTGTGTGTGTGTATGTGTGTGTGTGCATCTGGGCTGTGGGCACGTGTGAGTGTGTGAAGGTATCTGTGTCTCAGTGTGGTGTGTGCATTGAGTACATACGTGCATACCTGGTGTGCGTGTGTGCATGTGTGCATGAGCGTGCATGCGTGTGGAGCGTCATGGCAGGGTCAGAGGTGGGAGCAGATGCAGAGGTCTGAGGCCAGTGAGAACAGGAAGTGACCGTGTGGACCAGGGCTCTGGGGAAACACCGCCTTCTTGACCTCAACTGAGCCTTGGTGGTTCCTGTCCTGGTTTTTACCCCCTCTAGGGGAGTGTGTGGAGGGTGGAATATTCTGGAACCAGAGGTCAGAGCTTTCCCTGCCCACTCTTTTCTTCTCCCATTTTTTGGCCTGGGGAGAGGGTAGGTGAGGCGAAGTCCTGGGGGTGGTTTGAGTGTGCCCTTGTGGCTGATGGTTTCGGGAAGTGGGGTCCGTGCGCCCTTGGCATATTGTGCCCACCTGCTCCTGCACTTAGGCACAGGCCAGGCTCCCTGCCTGGTGTTTGGCAACCTTGGGGAGACCCCTTCGTCCACGTCCAGCCCAACTCCCACTGTTCCTTCAGCCTTGAACTTACTGTTCTCTGCCTCTGGATTGCTTCCCTTCAGTGAACACACTGGCCAGCTTGTGGGGGGCAGTGGGGGTGAGTTCAGAGCCCTGGGGGACACGGGCTTGTACCTGTGGTGGGAGGCTGGAGGTCTGAGGGCCTCCAAGTCTTCAGGAGAGAGTGGCCCCCTGCCCTGTGCAGCACGGACCTCGGAGGGCTGGCCACTCACCACAGCTGCCACCTAGGATGGCGTCTTAGGGGCTCTCCCCAGGCTGGCCTCAGGGACGCAGGTTCAGAGAGGCCCTCAGACACGTGCCCGAGACGCTCCAGGCCGCGTGACGTCACCCCGGGGGCCCCATCACTTCTCCGGTTATCTTCGTCTCCTGTCCCCCTGGAAGTCCCAGGAATGTGCCGAGATGCTGCGCTGGGTCTTTAGTCCGGGCTGTTAGAGAGGTGGCCTTTAGGCAGGAAAGTGGCGTCGATGGGCTCCCTTGGGCAGCGGACCCCAGAGCCTCCGCTCCCGGCGGCGACGTCCCCACGTGGCCCTCGTCCCCCGATGCTGTTGTTGGCGCCGCGGGCTCGGTGCAGGGCTGTGGGCGCTGCTATTACCGCTGCGGCGATGCCTCTCATCACGGTTCTGATTCTCAAAATGACTGTTTCTCGAGTCCCCGTTGCACTAATCAGTGCTGCTTTCATTATTATTCTTCTTTGGCGTTCACCCCACGGCTGCGCGCCGGCTTCCCAGAGAGAGGAGAGCTCAGCTGGGGCACTGTGCCCCCAGGGGACCCTTGGCAGTGTCTGGAGACTCCGAGTTGGACTGGGGGGCTCCGGGCACTATCACGTAGGGGCTGGGGAAGTGGCTGGACGTCCTGTGATGCATAGGGCAGCCCTCACCAGGGAGCCATCTAGAGCAGAGTGGAGATGGGGTACTGGCTTACTGCGTCGTCCTGGGGTAGCTTGCTGCCCACTGGGATGGCGGAGCCTAGGGAGCTAGGCTCCCCAGTCCTTTCTGGAGAGTGAGGACTGGGAGGTCATGGTTATACCTTGGCCAAGCATCTGGGTTGCTGCTCAGCTTTGCCACTTTCTGCTGTGCTGTGATGGCTCATTCCATGTGTCAGTGTGCCTGAGTCCTGGGAGTCCCGGAGGCCGATAGACTTTGTTTCTGGGTGTGTCCAGAGGAGGTTAAAATTTGAAGCAGTGGGCTGAGTAGAGGCGGCGGCCTCTCCAGAGTGGCTGGACACGAGGCAGAGGAAGGGCAGATCCTCTCTGCCGGACACCCACCTTCTGCCCTTGGACATGGTGCCCCTGGTTCTCGGCCCCGGGGCCTGGGCCTCTAGCTTGCGGACGGTGGGCCCTCCCAGTCTGCATGAGCGCATGGGCCAGGTCCTCACAATAGGTTCTAGGTCACTCAGTCATGTCTGACTCTTTGCGACCCTATGGACTGTAGCCCGCCAGGCTCCTCTGTCCATGGGATTCTCCAGGGAAGAATCCTGGAGTGGGTTGCCATGCCCTCCGCCAGGGGTCTTCCCGACCCAGGGGTCGCTTACATCTCCTGCATTGGCAGGTGGGTTCTTTACCACAAGCACCACCTTGGAAGCCCCAAATCAGCCATACATATCCACGGATATGAGTTAAATCACAATATTTGTTATTCTCTTTCTGACTTCTCTTTGTATGACAGTCTCTAGGTTCATCCACGTCTCTGCAAATGGCACAATTTCATTCCTTTTTTATGTCTGAGTAATATTCTATTGCATATTCAAGAAGCAATGGTTAGAAACAGACATGAAACAACAGACTGGTTCAAAATTTGGCAAAGGTATACGTTAAGGCTGTATATTTTCACATACGTATTTAACTTGTATGCAGAGTACATCATGTGAAATGCTGCGCTGGATGAAGCACAAGCTGGAATCAAGATTGCTGGAAGAAATATCAACTTCCTCAGATATGCAGAAGACACCCACCCTTATGGCAGAAAGTGAAGAGGAACTTAAGAGCCTCTTGGTGAGGGTGAAAGAGAAGAGTAAAGGCTGGATTAAGACTTATCATTCAAAAAATGATGATCATGGCATCTGGTCGCATCACTTCATGGTAAGTAGATGGAGAAAAAGTGGAAACTGTGACAGATTTTATTTTCTTGGGGTCCAAAATCACTGCAGATGGCAACTATAGCCACAAAATTAAAAGACTCTTGCTCCTTGGAAGGAAAGCTATGACAAACCTAGACAGCATGTTAAAAAGCAGAGACATCACTTTGCCAACAAAGCTCTATATCTTCAAAGCTATGGTTTTTCCAATGGTCATGTATGGATGTGAGAGTTGGACCATTAATAAGTTCAGTTCAGTTCATTTGCTCAGTCATGTCCGACTCTTTGTAACCCCATGAACCGCAGCACACCAGGCCTCCCTGTCTATCACCAACTCCCGGAGTTCACCCAAACCCATCTTCATCAAGTTGGTGATGCCATCCAACCATCTCATCCTCTGTGGTCCCCTTCTCCTCCTGCCCTCAATCTTTCCCAGCATCAGGGTCTTTTCAAATGAGTCAGCTCTTCACATCAGGTGACCAAAGTATTGGAGTTTCAGCTTCAACATCAGTCCTACCAATGAACACCCAGGAATGACATGCTTTAGGATGGACTGGTTGGATCTCCTTGCAGTCCAAGGGACTCTCAAGAGCCTTCTCCAACACCACAGTTCTAAAGCATCAATTCTTCGGCTCTCAGCTTTCTTTATACTCCAACTCTCACATTCATACGTGACCACTGGAAAAACCATAGCCTTGACTAGACGGACCTTTGCTGGCAAAATAATGCCTCTGCTTTTTAATATGCTGTCTAAGTTGGTCATAACTTTTCTTTCAAAGAGCAAGTGTCTTTTAATTTCAAGGCTGCAGTCACCATCTGCAGTGATTTTGGAGCCCCAAAATATAAAGTCAGCCACTGTTTCCACTCTTTCCCCGTCTATTTCCCATGAAGTGATGGGACCGGATGCCATGATCTTAGTTTTCTGAATGTTGAGTTCTAAGCCAACTTTTTCACTCTCCTCTTTCGCTTTGGTCAAGAGGCGCAGAAGTGTGGAACTGCAACAGATGGTGCAGAAACGCTGCCAAGAGGAGCTACCCCACGTCCAAGGTAAGAGAAGCCCCAGTAAGATGGCAGGCACTGAGAGAGGGCATCAGACGGCAGACAGGCTGAAACCACAATCACAGACAACAGGCCAGTCTGATCAAACGGACCACTGCCTTGTCTAACTCAATGAAACCAAGCCATGCCCTGTGCAGCCACCCAAGACGAACAGGTCATGGTGGAGAGGTCTGACAGAATGTGGTCCACTGGAGACGGGAATGGCAAACCACTTCAATATTCTTGCCTTGAGAGCCCCATGAACAGCATGAAAAGGCAAAAAGATAGGACACTGAAAGATGAACCCCCCAGGTCAGTAGGTGCCCAACATGCTACTGGAAATCAGCAGAGAAATGACTCCAGAAAGAATGAAGGGATGGAGCCAAAGCAAAAACAACACCCAGTTGTGGATGGGGCTGGTGATAGAAGCAAGGTCCAATGCTGTAAAGAGCAGTATTGCATAGGAACCTGGAATGTCAGGTCCATGAATCAAGGCAAATTGGAAGTGGTCAAACAGGAGATGGCAAGAATGAACATTGACATTCTAGGAATCAGTGAACTAAGATGGACTGGAATGGGTTAATTTAACTCAGATGACCATTATATCAACTACTGTCAGCAGGAATCCCTTAGAAGAAATGGAGTAGCCATCATGGTCAACCAAAGAGTCCAAAATGCAGTACTTGGATGCAGTCTCAAAAAAAGACAGAATGATCTCTGTTCATTTCCAAGGCAAACCATTCAACATCATGGTAATCCAAGCCTATGCCGTGACCAGTAACTTTGAAGAAGTTGAACAGTTCTATGAAGACCTACAAGACCTTCTAGAACTAATACCCAAAAAGATGTCCTTTTCATTATAGGGGACTGGAATAGGAAGTAGGAAGTGAAGAAATACCCAGAGTAACAGGCAAAGTTGGCCTTGGAGTACAGAACGAAGCAGGGCAAAGGCTAATAGCGTTCTGCCAAGAGAATGCACTGGTCATAGCAAACACCCTCTTCCAACAACACAAGAGAAGACTCTACACATGGACATCACCAGATGGTCAACACCGAAATCAGATTGATTATATTCTTTGCAGCCAAAGATGGAGAAACTCTATACAGTCAACAAAAACAAGACCAGGAGCTGGCTGTGGCTCAGATCATGAACTGCTTATAGCAAAATTCAGACTGAAATTGAAGAAAGTAGAGAAAACCACTACATCATTCAGGTCTGACGTAAATCAAATCCCTCATGACCATAAAGAAGGCTGAGTGTCAAAGAACTGATGTTTTTGAACTGTGCTGCTGGAGAAGACTCTTGAGAGTCCCTTGGACTGCAAGGAGATCCAACCAGTCCATCCTTAAGGAAATCAGTCCTGAATGACTGATGCTGAAGCTGAAACTCCAATACTTTGACCAATTGTTGGGAAGAGCCCATTGGACCAGACCCTGATGCTGGGAAACATTGAAGGCAGAGGAGAAGGGGCTGATAGAGGATGGGGTGGTTGGATGGCATCACCGACTGGAGGAACGTGAGTCTGAGTGAGGTCCAGGAGATGGTGATGGACAGGGAAGCCTGGGGTGCTGCAGTCCATGGGGTCGCAAAGAGTCGGACACAGCTTGGCAGCAGAACAGCACCAACACCATTCCATGGTATCTGTGTGCCGCGTCTTTAGCCATTCCTCTGTGGCTGGACATTTAGGTTGCTTCCATGTCCTATTGTAAATAAGCTAGAGTAAGTAGTGCTGCTGAGATCTCCTTCATTTAAATTTATTTTCACTTATTCATTTTTTAAATTTCATTAAAGGACAAACTGCACAAATGTCTCCTCCCGGATTAGTGCCTTTCCCGCCTAGGTGAGCTGCTCCAGCTTCTTCCACTGTGGAAAGTTTTGTCTATTCCCACTTTATACAACTGGAGTCAAGCAGCAGAGTCCTTTCTGTGTGATTTCTTTTGTTCATCTCTATGTTCAAAAGATCTGCCCTTTTTCTTTAACCTAGTGATTCTTTTTTCCCTTTTGTGGTGGTAATCTATGGCGTGAATATACCGTAATTATTTATCCATCTCCCATGGATGCACATTGGGATTGTTTTCAGTTTTTGGCTCTTTTGAAAAAAAGAGGCTATGAATATTCTTATGTATACCTTTTGCTGGGCATACGATCCCATTACTATGGGGGCTTATGTTTAGGAGGGGAATTGCCAGGTCATAGAGTAGAATTTTATTTAGCTTTAGAAGATACCCCAAACCTTTTTGTAAAGTAGTCATTTGGCATCTTTAAAAATCAGACTTTATTTTTATAGAGCCATTTTTGATTTACAGTAAAATTACGAAGGTAGCACAGAGAGTTCCCACGATCCTGGCAGCCAATTTCCTCTACAATTAGCGGCTTACATCAGCATGGTGCATTTGTTCCAGTTAATGAACCAGCATTGATAATGGTCTCATTAACTAAGTCCATTCTTTACTTCAGTTTTCTTTGTTTTTCCCTCGTGTCTTTTTTCTCTTCCAGGACTTCATCCAGGACACGACGTTGCATGCAGCCGTCATGCCTCCTCAGGCTCCTCTGGGCTGTGGCAGCTTTTGTTTTGGCCCCTTTTTTAAAATGTTACTTTAAAAATTGAGGTAATTGTAGACTCACATGTAAGGAACAATACAGAGAGATCCGTCTATGTTATGCTCTGTTTCCCCCAATGTTAATGTTTTGCAAGAGCGAGATACCAAAATGAGGATGTTGGCATTGACCTTCTCCATTGCTTTTTTTTTTTTTTTTTTTCTGTGCTGGGTCTTTGTTGCAGTGTGTAGGCTTTCACTAATTGTGGAGCACGGGCTTGGTTACTCTGAGGCATGTGGGATCTTAGTTCCTGGACCAAGGATCGAACCCGAGTTCCCAGCATTTCAAGGGATCGTCAACCCCTGGACCACCAGGGAAGTCCCCTTGCATTGATCTTATCTGGATGTCCCGATTTTACTCGCACTCATTTGTGTGTATGTAAGTTCTGTACAGTTGAGTCATCTGTGTGGGTGCCCACCCCACTGCCACAGCCCAGACACCCAGTGGACCTTCTTAGCGTCACAAGCGTATTCCAGGTTCACCCTTTCACAGACGCAGCCCCTTCCCCCAGTCCCTGATCCCTGAGCTCACTGCCTTGCCATCCAAATCCAAAATCATGTCGTTTCAGCATGTTTAAACGGAGCCGCACGGTATGCAGTCTTTTGGGATTGCTTTTTTTTTTTTTCCCACTCAGCAGAATTTTCTGGAGATCCTTCCTAGCCATTTCCTGTACCACTAGTTCCTTCCTCTCTACTGCTGAATAGAATTCCCTGGGGCGGATGAACCTGTTTGTTTGATCCTTCATCTATGGAAGAACATCTGGGCTGATTCCGGTTTTTTTGGTCACTACAAATAAAGCTGCTATGAACATTTATGTACAGGTTTTTGTGCAAATGTAACTTTTCCTTTCTCAGAGATAAATGGCCAGGAATGCAAATGCTGAGTTATACAGAAGTTGCATTTTAGGTTTTGCCCACCCGTTTTCCAGAGCAATGGTACTACGACATTTGTACCAGTACCACCTGAGGGGTCCAGTTTCTTCACATCCTCACCAGCATTTGGAGTTGTCAGTATTTTTACTTTTAGCCATTCTGATAGGTGTACATGAGAGGTGCAGTCCTGAGTTACTCACCTAACTTCTCGGGGTCTAATTTCGTCATCATAAGCTAACTGACAGGGCTATTGTGAGTCCTAAACATGTAAATACAGGTCAAGAACTTAGAACAACGTCTGGTATGTTGTCAGTACTCAAAATACTTTTGTTATCGTTATTAAGTTGGTCTATATGAAATTGCTGACATAATGACCGGTTTTGGCCTATAAAATGGCAATGTTATATGATTCACCTACTATTATTTTAGGCAGATTTTCAGATTAGAACTGTCTGGCAGAGTAGAAGAAAGTGCCCTCATCTTCTCCTAGGAGAACTCCAAAATTACAACTCACGCTGCTGAACAGCTGTTGACACGAGAATGTTGGATCTCAGAAAAAAAAATATACTCCATGTCCAGGGGCAAAGGAGAAGCTCCAGCAAGATGGTGGGAGGGGCAAAATTGCCTTTAGAATCAAACCCCATACCCACCAGAGACACTCGGAGGGTCAAACCAAACCTTGTTAACACCAGGAGACCCCATTGAGACTGAGTCAGACCTGCCTTTGAGTGTCCCCTGTGGAGGCGCGGGTCAGCAGTGGCCTGCCGCAGGGGCAGGGGCTCTGGGTGCAGCAGGCCTGGGTGTGGTATACGCCCTCTGGGAGGAGGTCGCCGTTAACCCCCCCATAGAGCTGCCAGAGCTTACACAGGACTGGGCAGACTCTTGGAGAGCACAAGCAGAACCTTGTGCACCAGGACCCAGGAGGAAGGAGCAGTGACCCCCAAGAGACTGACCCAGACTTGCCCGTGAGGGTCCAGGCATCTCTAGGCGTGGGTCAGTGGTGGCCTGCTGCAGGGTCGGGGCACTGAGTGTGGCAGTGTGTGCTTGGGACCTTTTGAAGGAGGTCGCCATTATCTTCATTACCTCCACCATAGTTTGGCCCCAGGTCAAACAATAGGGAAGGAACACAGCCCCGCCCATCAACAGAAAATTGGATGGAAGATTTACTGAGCATAGCTCCGCCCATCAGAACAAGACCCAGTTTACCCCTCAGTCAGTCTCTCCCATCAGGAAGCTTCCATAAGTCTCTTATCCTTCTCCATCAGAGGACAGACAGACTGAAAACCACAATCACAGAAAACTAGCCAGTCATCACATGGACCACAGCCTTGTCTAACTCAATGAAACTATGAGCCATGCCGTGTAGGGCCACCCAAGACGGACGGGTCACGGTGGAGAGGGCTGACAGAATGTGGTCCACTGGAGAAGGGAATGGCAAGCCACTTCAGTATTCTTGCCTTGAGAACCCCATGAACAGCATGAAAAGGCAAAAAGATAGGACACTGAAAGATGAACTCCCCAGGTTGGTAGATGCCCAACATGCTACTGGAGATCAGTGGAGAAATGACTCCAGAAAGAATGAAGGGATGGAGCCAAAGCAAAAACAATACCCAGTTGTGGATGTGACTGGTGATAGAAGCAAGGTCCGATGCTGGAAAGAGCAATATTGCATAGGAACCTGGAATGTCAGGTCCATGAATCAAGGCAAATTGGAAGTGGTCAAACAGGAGAAGGCAAGAGTGAACATCGACATTTTAGGAATCAGCTAACTAAAATGGACTAGAATGAGAGAATTTAATTCAGATGACCATTATATCTACTACTGTGGGCAAGAATCCCTTAGAAGAAATGGAGTAGCCCTCCTAGTCAACAAAGGAGTCCCAAATGCAGTACTTGGATGCAATCTCAAAAAAAAAAAAAAAAAAAAAAACCAGAATGATCTCTATCCAAGGCAAACCATTCAATGTCACAGTTATCCAAGTCTATGCCCCGGTCAGTAACGCTGAAGAAGATGAAGTTGAACGGTTCTATGAAGACCTACAAGACCTTCTAGAATTAACACCCCAAAAGATGTCCTTTTCATTATAGGGGACTGGAATGCAAAAGTAGGAAGTCATTAGATACCTGGAGTAACAGCAAATTTGGCCTTGGGGTACAGAATGAAGCAGGGCAAAGGCTAATAGAGTTTTACCAAGAGAACGCACTGGTCATAGCAAACACCCTCTTCCAACAACACAAGAGAAGGCTCTACACACGGACATCACTATATGGTCAATACTGAAATCTGGTTGATTATATTATATTCTTTGCAGCCAAAGATGGAGAAGCTCTATACAGTCAGCAAAAACAAGACGAGGAGCTGATTGTGGCTCAGATCATGAACTCCTAATTACCAAATTCAGACTTAAATTGAAGAAAGTAGCAAAAACCACTAGACCGTTCAGGTATGACCTAAATCAAATCCCTAACGATTATACAGTGGAAGTGAGAAATATAGTCAAGGGATTAGATCTGATAAACAGAGTGCCTGATGAACTATGGATGGAGGTTTGGAGGTTTGTGACATTGTACAGGAGGAAGGGATCAAGACGATCCCCAGGGGAAAAAATGCAAAAAGGTAAAATGGTTGTCTGAGGAGGCTTTACAAATAGCTGAGAAAAGAAGAGAAGCTAAAGACAAAGGAGAAAAGATATACCATTTGAATGCAGAGTTCCAAAGAATAGCAAGGAGAGATAAGAAAGCCTTCCTCAGCGATCAATGCAAAGAAATAGATGAAAACAATAGAATGGGAAAGACTAGAGGTCTCTTCAAGAAAATTAGAGATACCAAGGGGATATTTCATGTGAAAATGGGCACAATGAAGGACAGAAATGGAATGGACCTAACAGAAGCAAAAGATACTAAGAAGAGGTGGCAAGAATACACAGAAGAACTGTACACAAAGATCTTCATGACCCAGATAACCATGATGGTGTGATCGCTCACTTAGAGCCAGATGTCCTGGAATGTGAAGTCAAGTGGGCCTTAGGAAGCATCACTACAAACAAAACTAGTGGAGGTGATGGAATTCCAGTTGAGGTATTTCAAATCCTGAAAGATGGTGCTGTGAAAGTGATGCTCTCAATATGCCAGCAAATTTGGAAAACTCAGCTCTGACCACAGGCCTGGAAAAGGTCAGTTTTCATTCCAATCCCTAAGAAAGGCAGTGCCAAAGAATGCTCAAACTACCGCACAGTTGCATTCATCTTACACGCTAGCAAAGAAATACTCAAAATCCTCCAAGCCAGGCTTCAACAGCAGTGAACTGAGAACATCCAGATGTTCAAGATGAATTTAGAAAAGGCAGAGGAACCAGAGATCAAATTGCCTACATCCGTTGGATCATTGAAAGAGCATGAGAGTTCCAGAAAAACATCTATTTCTGCTTTATTGACTATGCCAAAGCCTTTGACTGTGTGGATCACAATAAACTGTGGAAAATTCTGAAAAAGATGGGAATACCAGACCACCTGACCTGCCTCCTCAGCTCAAGAAGCAACAGTTAGAACTGGACATTAAACAACAGACTGGTTCCAAATTGGGAAAGGAGTGCGTTAAGGCTGTATATTGTCACCCTGCTTATTTAACAACCTATATGCAGAGTACATCATGAGAAATGCTGGGCTGGAAAAGCGGGAATCAAGATTGCCAGGAGAAATATCAATAACCTCAGTTATGCAGATGACACCAACCTTATGGCAGAAAGCGAAGAAGAACTAAAGAGCCTCTTGATGAAAGTAAAAGAGGAGAGTGAAAAAGTTGGCTTAAAACTCAACATTCAGAAAACTAAGATCATGGCATCCGGTACCATCACTTCATGGCAAATAGATGGGGAAACAGTGGAAACAGTAACAGATTTTATTTTGGGGGTCTTCAAAATCACTGCAGATGGTGACTGCAGCCTTGAAATTAAAAGACGCTTGCTCCTTGGAAGAAAAGCTATGACCAACCTAGACAGCATATTAAAAAGCAAAGACATTATTTTGTCAACAAAGGTCCATCTAGTCAAAGCTACGGCTTTTCCAGCAGTCATGTATGGATGTAAGAGTTGGACTATAAAGCTGAGCGCCGAAGAATTGATGCTTTTGAACTGTGGTGTTGGAGAAGACTCTTGAGAGTCCCTTGGACTGCAAGGAGATCCAACCAGTCCATCCTAAAGGAAATCAGTTCTGAGTATTCATTGGAAGGGCTGATGTTGAAGCTCCAGTACTTTGGTCACCTGATGCGAAGAACTGACTTATTTGAAAAGACCCTGATGCTGGGAAAGATTGAAGGCAGAAGGAGAAGGGGGACAACAGAGGATGAGATGGTTGGATGATATCACCGAATGGAGTTTGAGCAAGCTCCGGGAGTTGGTGATGGACAGGGAAGCCTGGTGTGCTGTAGTCCATGGGGTCGCAGAGTCGGACTGAGTGACTGAACTGAAGCTGATTTTCTTTAGATTTATTTTCATTTTTTTGTCTGTGCCGGGTCTTCGTTGGGATGAGCCAGCTTCTCATTGCAGTGGTTTCTCTTGTTGCGGAGCGCAGGCCCTAGGCACGTGGACTCAGTAGTTGTGGCTCATGGGCTTTAGCTGCTTCACGACATGTGGGATTTTCCCTAATCAGGGATCGAGCAGCTCAGAAGAGAGGCGGGTGAGCATCTCACAGGGCACCTCCTCGCCCTTTGCGTGGAAGCACCGAGGATGTCGGCCCAGCCACCTGTCTGACACTTGGTGGTACAGAGAACACCTCCTACTCCCCCCACCCCCATGCTGCCTAAGGCCTCCCCTATTGGCCCTCAGGGAACCAGGATCTGAGCCTTGGCTTTTGGAAGCCTTTTAGGAGAAGGGATTCATTTCCTCTGGTTGTCATGCAAATCGCCAGGAATAGGCAGGTAGTCTGGGGCTTGAAGCAGCAGGCAGCCTGGGGCTGATCTGGGAGCCTGGTACTTGGCAGCAGAGGCTCTTGCTTTGCCCCGCCAGCTCTGCCTCTGAGACAGAGCAAAGCACAGATTGTGCTCTGGGCCCTGCCAGGCGTGAGGCGCTGATGCCTGTGGGAGCTCTGGGAGGATGGGCACGGGTGGGTGCCCCTGGCGGTGCACTGAGGTGGGACGTAAAGGTGTAGAGGGCAGGGTAGAGGGCAGAGGGTGGTGACTGAGGTGTGCAGGCAACCTGGGGCCTCGAGAGTCTTTACCGAGGTGGTGCTGTGAACTTCCTGCTCTAGGTGTCACTGGCCCAGGTGAGTGCAGCTCAGACGGTTGCCGGAAATAAGGCGGGCTTACCTGGGTCCCACAGGGCATCCCTCCAGGATGGGGGAAGGCTGGGGATCCCGACATTACAGACCCAGGGGCCCCAAGAGGCCGCGTGAGCTGGCCTCCTGGATCCAGGAGGGCGAGTGAGGGTTTTCTTTTTAGAATTTTTTTTTTTTGATGTGGATCATTTTTTGAAAGCCTGTTTTGTATTTGTTCCAGTGTTACTTCTGTCTTACATCTTGGTTTTTTGGCCTTAGAGGCACGTGGGAGCATAGCTCCCTGACCGGGGATCGAACCCGCATGCTCTGCACTGGAAGGTGAAGTCTTAACCACTGGACGGTCGAGGAAGGCTCAGAGTGAGGGTTCGAAGGCTCACTTTGCAGATAGAGCACCTGAGACCAGGGGTGGGGTGGGTGGCAGCTGGCTTCGGTCCCAGCGCCTCTGGGTGTGTGAGAACCCGGGTTTCAAGCCAGGGTGGCCTCCTGGCTCCACCAGAGCCAAGATCCTGGCTGGTCCAGGACAAGCCCTTCCCGCTCAGGGCATCCCAGGCCCCAGTTTCTCCTGGGGAGGCTTCTGTGTGTGTGTGTGTTGTGGGGGAGGGGCGCTCCCTTGGCTTGAGGGCTGTGGGATAAATGAACTGCATCCTGTTTCGTGGTTTCCTGCGCTGGGGTCCTTGCATGTGAACCATCTGAGCCACGGGCCGGTGCAGTAGGAAGCCACTGTGGGGGTGCTGCTGGGGGAGCCCTCCTGGGGGTGCCTCTGCCCCCTGCTCATGCAATTCCTGTGACCCCCGAGGCTGTCGAGTCTCCCTGCAGGAGAGGTGCGGATGTGGCAGGTGGGCATGAAGCCCCCTCCTGCACCATCCAGCTGCTCAGCATCACACTCTGAACCCCTGCTGTTAGCGTCCTGGGGTCGCTTGACAGCAGGCTCTGTTGTCCCAGTCTGGAGGCCAGGGGCCCAGGCCAGGTGTCAGCAGGCTGGTGCTTCTGAGGCCGGAGGGGGCCAGTCTGGTCTGGCCTCTTCCCAGCCTCCGGTGGCTCAGGGTTCCTCGACTTGTCAGGGGTCAGCTCCTCCCCGGTCTTCAGGTTGTCATTCCTCTGTGTCTGCTCTGTGTCCAGATCCCTGCTTTTGCAAGGCCGCGGGGCCCATTCTGCTGAACTCATCTTTACTTGATCCCCTGCAAAGACCCTACTTCCACATAGAGTCCATTCACAGGCCTTGGGGGTTAGCAGACACCATCGTTTTGGGGGACTGGATTCCAGTGTAATCTTCCCCTTTCTGCATTTGCATCTGAGCTCCTCTCCTGGCTGGAAGCTTCCTTCAGTCTGTCTTCGAGGTCTGGCCGGATCTCCCCTTCCTCTGCAGGCTCGCCTGGGCCCCTCTCCCTGGTGTGTGTTCCAGGGGCGCGTCCCGTGTGCCTCCACTCTCTGTGCGTCTCCCTGGGCCATCTTGGGCTCTCCCAGGCCTCCCAGCATTGCTGCCACGGTGACCGTCTAATCTGGCACGTGGCCAGGACCCTCTCATGACCCACAGCCATCACCCAGCCTCCCCACGTGGAGACCCACAGGCCCCTCAGCGTTTTCTGAGCTGAGCTTGCAGCTTGCCCCCATGTTGCCGTTTCAGCCACCCCAGCCGGGCACCGGGGCACCGTGTGCAACCTTCCCCGCTCCCTCTTCCCACTGCCTCCTCCCCCACCCCCTCCCCCTCGTCCCTCCTCCCCTGGTGCTCTGACTCTTGGCTCAGGGATCTCAGTCTTCCTTAGCCCCTGCCTCTGTTTCCTGACTGCCCTGCAAGCTTCTCTCCCACTGACGTCAGAAGCATGGCCAGGGCCACAGCGTAGTCTGCTTGGACACTCACCATGACAAGACTGCGGGTGGGCGGGGGCTCTTCGGCCGCTGAGTGGGCTGTCTCAAATTCCCAACCGTGGCTTTTTAAAAACCGGTTTCCACCCTGTGATCCTCTTAGGTTGTCACCCAGGAGTCCAATAGTTGAAAATGTCCTGTGGACCTAATGGGCAGGAGGCACTTGCATAAGGCTTGAGAAATGTTTCCTGAATAGAAGGGAAGGAAGGAGACCCCACGGCCAGCAGGGGCAAGGGCACAGAGCTGGCTCTTGGTCCCTGCACAGGCCCGAGGGGCCAGGCCCTCCACTCCAGGACTCTCGGCACCTGTCTTAAAGGAGCCCTGCATGAACACAAGTCCCTTGAGTCTTGTTTGGAGCTTCAGATGCGCCCAGAAGGTTGCCAGAAGTGAGGATACAAAACCTGGTCCGAAACACCAAGTCATCTTCCAGGCGGGGAGGCGGCGGGTGTGTGGCCCCAGGCTCTGAGAACCTTTGGGAGATGGCGACGTGACATGGACGGGACAGGGGCACAGCTCCTTGTGACATCCCACTTGAATAATATTCAAAGGAGTCTAATTAAAGCCTCCATGCTCCCTTTGAAATACTAGCAATTATAAAGATGAATAATTGCATAATAAATATTAATTTGCATCACAGTAATGAGGCCCGGAAGCATCCTGCTGTTAAGTGGGAATTTAGCTCTATCCACTCCCCAAGGCGGGGAGGGACTCTCCCAGCCCAGGGAGGGACCCCCAGGAAGGGCGAGGCCCAGGGCTCCCCCATTCAGCCTCGGTGGTTACCTCCCCCAGTGGGGGAGGGCTCAGGCCTTACGTCTTCTGCGACCCAGTTTCCCCCGACTTGATGCCGATGGACTGCCAACTCCTGCAGTCCAGGAGGTGACCAGGAGTTTCTGAGTTTGTTACCACACTGTCAAGCCCTGCATCAAGAATCCTTGACTGTACTATGCAAAACTGCCTGAGAAATCCATGGAAGTGAAATCCTCTCCATCTAAAACAGTCCCAGGACGTCCCTGGTGATCCAGGGGTTAAGACTCTGAGCTCCCAATACAGGGGGCCCAGGTTCAATCCCCGATTCGGGAGCTAGATCTCACATGCAGCAACTAAAGATCCCAGGTGCCTGCTCAGTCACTTCAGTCGTGTCATACTCTTCAGACACGTGCCAGGCTCCTCTGTCCACGGGGCTTCTCCAGGCAGGAATGCTGGAGCGGGCTGCCATGCCCTCCTCCAGGGGACCTTCCCGACCCAGGGATCGAACCCGCGTCTCCTTTGTCTCCCGCACTGCAGGCGGATTCTTTACCACTAGCGCCACCTGCCTTTTCATACTGTTCATGGGGTTCTCAAGGCAAGAATACTGAAGTGGTTTGCCGTTCCCTTCTCCAATATGACCAACCCAGACAGCATATTAAAAAGCAAAGACATCACTTTGCCAACAAAGGTCCCTCTGGTCAAGGCTATGGTTTTTTCAGTGCTCACATATGGATGTGAGAGTTGGACCATAAAGAAAGCTGAGCGCTGAAGAATTGATGCTTTTGAACTGTGGTGTTGGAGAAGGCTCTTGAGAGTCCCTTGGACAAGGAGATCCAACCAGTCCTAAAGGAAATCAGTCCTGATATTCATTGGAAGGACTGATGCTGAAGCTGAAACTCCAATACTTTGGCCACCTGATGTGAAGAACTGACTCATTGGAAAAGACCCTGATGCTGGGAAAGACTGAAGGCAGGAGGAGAAGGGGACGACAGAGGATGAGATGGTTGGATGGTGTCATCAACTCGATGGACATGAGTTTGGGTGAACTCCAGGAGTTGGTGATGGACAGGGAGGCCTGGGGTACTGCGGTCCATGGGGTCGCAAAGAGGCAGACACGTCTGAGTGACTGAACTGAACTGAACTGAGTGCCACCTGGGAAGCCCAGAGATCCCACATGCCAAAACTGAGACCTGGGGCAGCCAAAAACAGAAGTCTATATTACAAAAGACTAAAACCGGATAACACAGTCCCTACCCCACCCTCCCTCCTGTGAGCTACATTCCCGCTTCCTGGAGCTCGCCCCTTCCCGATAGCATATCATGAAGACCCTAGTTTAAGGTATGCCTCCCACACAGGTGCGTGAGCTCCCCGGGGGCAGCGATGGAATCATGCTGCTCCCTGCCACATCCCCAGGCCCAAGAACTGTGCCTGGCACTTAGGAGACGGCGGATATTTGTTGTTAAATAAACCACGACTTGCCTGTGCCTGTGCATAGCATCTTGCAGCTTCCAGGGTTGGTTATTTTGCTCGACACTCGGAAATCAAAGCTGACAACTTGCCTGCCTCCAGCTGGAGGAAGCATGCTCATCCCAGCTCACTGTCAGGACAGGGAACAGCGGTGGCTCGCCCCTGAGATGAAACACAATCAAATAACCACGACGACAGAAAGGGCCACCCCGTGTACTCCTAATCTCCTGAGTAAAGGAAATGGAGCCTTTCACATAAATTGCTGCTGCTCCTGAATTTCCGACAGGAAAGTGTGTGACAACCTTTGCAGACCTGATAATCGTGGAAGGAAACTGCGGTGTTTCCGTTATCAACGGGGAACCCAGCATGCTTGGTAATCCTGGGTCTTGGTCTTCCTTTTAAACACCTGTCGTGGTTTTTATTTGGTGAGCCATGTTTCCTAAGTCTGGACTCTCTTGAGTCTGCAGACTTCTTTGGACATAAACAATTTCTTGGATATCTTAAATTGTTGGAGCTTCCACGGAGAAGCCACAGGAATTCCCCTCTGGGCGCTGACAATGCAAGGCTTCAGAAGCACACCTCACGGGCTTTGTGTGTGTGTGTGCTTGCACGAGTGTGTTCTTGATGGTATTGACTGGTACCTGGCTGCTGCATCTTGATGTTGGGAAGCTGGTTTCAGCGCCCTGCCTGGCTCTCTGCTGGGTGGCAGGTGACAGACGGCCTGGTTATCTTTTCATGTTTGCTACTTTCGTTTGTCTGTTTGGAGGGCTCTGCCGTGTTCTGACATTGTGACACCTGCCACTCTGTTACCAGGTCCCATGGCAGTCGGTTGACGGGGCTGATGGCCAGTCACCATGGTGGGCTTGGGAGGATTCCTGTGTCTTGTCCTGTTGTTGAACCAAACTTGGGTCCACTTGCCTGTGTGCAGCAAAGCCATTCTACTGACAGGAGGTCGTGGTGAAGGAAAGCTCAGCTTTTATTGCGGGTGCCAAGCAACTTGTGCTTAAAAGGCCTGAACTCTCTGAAGGTTTTCAGGGGAAGGTTTTTAAAGACAGAGTGAGAGAAGGTGGTTGTAAGAGGTGTGATCAGCTCGTGGACATTCTTCTGATTGGCTGGTGGTGAGGTCATCGGGCTTCAGCGTCATCAGTCTTCTGGTTCCAACGTGCTTGTGGGCAGCAGACAATTTCTTCCCACTGGTGGGATTTTCACATGCCCGACAGCTCAGAGGGTGTGGCTTGGAATATTATTTATCTCCCCGAAGAGGAACGAAAAGTCCTTGACTTTGCTTAATGACTTGCGTGCACGTGTGCGTAGTCGCTTCAGTCGTGTCCGACTCGGTGCGACCCCGTGGACTGTAGCCCACCAGGCTCCTCTGTCCATGGAATTCTCCAGGCAAGAATCCTCTATTCCAGGAGTGGGTTGCCATGCCCTTCTCCAGGGGATCTTCCTGACCCAGGAATCAAACTTGGGTCTCCCGCGGCTCCTGCAATGCAGGCAGATTCTTTATCGCTGAGCCCCTGGGGAAGTCCGTTTAGTGGCTTGACTGTTATTAATACGTCTTGTTTGAATATTTTTCTTTGTTTCTGCATTTTCTCACTTCTCTATTAAATGTATTCTTTGGGACTCCGGGATGGCCTAGAAAGCGAAATGTTTTCTACAGACAAGAGGCAGGCAGAGGACGTGGGGGAGGGGTCTACTCCAGAAGGGTCCCCCTACAGTCCTGCTGGGTTACAGCCCTACACCATGTTTCGATACATCGTCAGTCTTCTTGATCATGGTTGGAACCTTCTATGTGGTTTATCTTGTTTTCTTGTCCTTATGAGATAATGTCACTCCAGAAATGAATAGGTGGGTAGGGAAGCAGACAGCAGCCTTTCGGGGCTATGGACCTTTCACCTCCCTATTTATGGAGCTCCTGTAACTAACCAGAGAGTTTTTGTTCTGCAAAACTTCTGACTCACCATTAAAGTTGTAAAATCAAGCCTGCAAGTTCTCTGTGTAAGTGGGGGAAAAAAAAGCATTTTTCTTCCTCCCAACAGGAGGAATGCAATGGTCTGTTCGTAATGGAAGCCCTCTTCATTTATCTTGGCCTGTGTGATAGCTCTCTCTCACAACTATTGCAAATCAGTTGGCGATAAAAATTGGTGATTTATATGCACTTTAGGGGTTTTTGGCATAGACAGACTTCTGTAACAATGAGGGGACATATGTCACGTGCTACGGGCGGAACTGTGTGTTCCCCAAATCCTAGTTGAAGTTCCAACCGCCAGAACCTGAAAATGCGACTACACTTGGCGATCGGGCCTTTAAAGAGGTAATCGAGGTAAAATGAGGCTGTGTGGGTGAGCTCTAATCCAATACGATTGGTGTCCTTAGGAGAAGAGGGGATTAAGGCACAGACAGAGGGATGGCCACGTGAGGTCACGGGGAGCCAAGGACAGAGGTCTCGGGCAAACACACCAGGCCGATCCCATGACCTTGAATGGTGAGAACGTTTCTGTTGTTCGAGTCACACAGAGTATGGTACTTTGCCATGGCAGCCTCAGCAAACTAATACATCACCAGCAAGGAAGCATTCGGGCAGATTGTTCGTAGCTTGGGGAAGGTTCTGCTTGGCTTGTATAATGACTGTTGGCCTGCAGGGGAGAGGCCATTTTTGGCTGGTCTGGAGCTTCATGGTGGGTAGTAGTTTAGTCACTAGGTTGTGTCCGACTCTTTTGTGACCCCATGGACTGTAGACATCCAGGCTCCTCTGTCCATGGGATTTCCCAAGCAAGAATCCTGGGGCAGGTTGCCATTTCCTTCTCCAGGGAATCTCCCCGCCCCCGGGATCAAACTTGTGTCTCCTGTGGCTCTACGTTGCAGGTGGATTCTTTACCGACTAGGCCACCGGGGAAGCCCTGGAGCTTCATGGCTGCTGAGCAATAGGAAGGGTTGTAAGTGTTGTGACTTATTCTGCAGTGAAACACAGACACGAGGGAGGCTTCACAAGCTGATCTGAAGCTGGCTCTTCTCTTAGCATCTCAAGGGTCACTTGGGGGTGGGGCTTGGGGTTATATTGCCTCAAGGGGCAATGTGGATGACAGAATTCTGACATGGCCTCCAAGTTCCTGGCCCTGGGAGATGCACACCTTCTGTTGGTTATTTAGCCAAATATGAATCTAGGTGCTGCTGTGGAGGGCGTTTGCGGAAATGATTAAGGCCCCTAATCATTTGACCTTAAGAAAAGTATCATTGGTGGACCAGACCTAATCAGCTGAGAGCCCATCATGGAGACTGGGCTCTCCTGGTAAGAAAGATTCAGAGTGAGACAAGGATTTGACACAAGGGAGATTCTCCATGGGTGGCTTTGATGATGGATGGATTCAGGAGACAGAGGCCCCTGGCTGACCATGCAGCAAATGATCACTCGGTTCTACAGCTGTGAAGATCTGAATTCTGCCCCAACCGGGTGGCTGGGAAGGAGCCCCTGAGCTCCAGATGAGGGCTCAGCTGGCCAGCATCTTGATGTTAGTCTTGTTAGACCCTGAGCTGGGAACCCAACTGCTTCACCCTGATGTCTGACCCACACGGTTGGGAGCTTTTAAGTGTTGCTTTGAGCTAAGTTTGTGGGAACTTGTTTCAGCAGAGGAGACCAATGCAGGGAGGAGATGTGGCCAGAGTCCAGAGAAGGTTAAGGGGGTGGGTCAGGGAGACATGGAGAGAGAGGTCAGCAAAGGTCAGGACTGGAAGGTGGGCCTCGTCAGGCCCCCAGGGGCCATGGGGCAGAAGGAAGGATTTGATTCACGCAGCGGAAAGATCCCTGCAGCCATTCAGGGGATAGTAACCACTGATGGACTGATGGCAGGGGCTCGCCCACCCGTGGGCACGAGGGAGGAGCCCACTGTGATTGTCCAGGAGAGAGAAGATAATGGACGACCATGCCAGTCTTCTCCTGGCCCTGGTGGGGCATGTCTGGCCCTTCTCCAAGTGGCCAAGGGGGACAGAGAGTCCCTTCTAGGTCCTTAGAGAGAGTGGGCTGGCTGGATGTAGAGTGAGCTGTCCTGGGGGTGAGTCCCAGCCTTGAGATTTGTGAAGGGCCATGTGATCTCTCAGAGCCTCAACTTTCTCTATCTGTATAATGGGGATAAAAGTGCCCCTTCCCTGGCAATGGATGAGAAAGCACTTTGCAAACTGAATAACCCATGGGATTGGCTCTGCTGACCCCTCTGACCTCACCTCCCACGTCCTCACTGGGCCTCAGCTCTCGTGGCATTCTGGCTTCCTCACTGAGTCCTCCCCGAGGATCTGTCTATCTTTGTGGCTCCCACCACGATTGGAATTCTCCCCATCTGTCTTCTTTGCTAGATCCAAGCTCCATAATGCTGGCGGCTGGGCTGGGCTGCTTGCCAGGCTGGCTGGGACAGTCCTTGGCACAAAGTAGACCCTCAATCAATGTCTGTGGGAACAAATGCAGCTCCTAGGTTGTCAGGACCCCCTATTTCAGCTTGCATTGTGTTTCAAAGAGCAGAAGTTCTACCAAATCCTGGGGGCAGCTGGAGGATGCGAGTCCTGGGAGCTGTCCAGGTCAGGCGCTCCAGGCTCTAATTTTCTCCCTTCCTGCTCCTTGTCACAGCCGCTTTGTGGTTTTCCACCAAAGGCGGGAGTCCGAGTCTCTTGGGCTTCAGAGCTACAGAACTGATCATTTCCAAGTAATTAAAACATGATTTGCAAATCAGGCCTCCAGGAGCATCCTGGTGTCTGCCAGGGTCTGCAGCCCGGGTCCCACTCATCCGGAAATGAGTATCTAGGGCCAGAGGGTCTGCTGTTCCGTTGCTTAGGAAACCACGTTTCCCCTCCCTGCTCATCCCCACGGGCCTCAGTGTCCTCGGCCAGGGCCCACCCCGTGGTCCGATGCAGTGACTGCTCATCTTCTGCGTGCTCAGAGCCCGTCTGCAGAAACACAAGACAGACCCAGTCAGATCACCCTCAGCCCTCTCCGGGGGCTTCCCACGTCCTCATCGTGGCCTGCAGGGGCCTTCATGGCCTGACCCCCAGCTCCTGGCCTCCCCTCCCTGCCCCTCACCCCTTGCTGGCTCCATCCCAGCCCCTGCTGTCTGCCAGGCAGGCACCCCAGGGCCTTTGCACTGGCTGTGTCAGGGACTTCCCTCACACCCTCTCACCAGGGAGCTCCTTGCCCTCCCCTTCTCTCCCCTCTCTTTTCCTCTCTCCTCTTCCCCTCCTCTTCCCTTCTCTTTCTCCACCACCCCCCCACCTTTTTAAAGAAAATGTTTCTTTCTTTTTATTTTTGGCTCTGCTGGGTCTTCACTGCTGCTCAGGCCTTTTGTCTAGCTGCGACGAGCAGCGGCTACTCTCTGACTGGGGCGCGCAGGCTTCGCACTGTGGCGGCTTCTCTCGTTGCTGAGCACGGCTCTAGGGCACAGAGGCCCAGCAGCTGCAGCTCATGGGCTCAGTAGTTGTGGCGCACGGGCTTAGCTGCCTTGCAGCTGTGGAATCTTCTGGGATCACGGATTGAACCTGTGGCTCCTGCATCGACAGGCAGATCCTTTACCACTGAGCCACCAGGGAAGCCCTCTTTCCTTCCTTTCACTAGACCCTTGATCAGAGAGCCACAGAGGTTTCTCCGATCTTGGTCTGTAATAAATATTAGCCACCTGTTGCTCTGCGGTTATTCTTCTGGCTCCTTCATTAGGTACAGCAGAGCTGTGTGTCTGGGCGTCGTCTCTCTCCCTCCGGGGGCTGGGCTGGGACTTCCCTGCCGGGTCCCCAGTCTGACAGCAGACTCTAGTGGGCACATAGAAAGGTTCAGTGGGTGTTTCTGGAATAGGTACCTGAGTGGAATAGGTACCTGAGTCTACAAATTGGGCTTAGTGATGCCTCCCGTTGTATCCCCAAGATGGCTCATCTCTTGGGGGTTTTCGAGCTTTCAAAAGATAACATCGAAGCCAAGGATGGGGAAAATGAAAGATTTATTATTTGCAACTAAGGAGAGCTTGGGAACTAGGGATCATTCCCATAGCAGTGTCTCCTTGAACAACAAAATTGGGGAAGCTTTAAGCTAAGGGTACATGCATATTCATGAAGGGGCTTGAGCAGAGGAGAATGCAGTCTAGAACTGGGGCAAGGCTGACAGAGTCCAGGCTCTGGTTGATTGAAGTCACGGGGGAGAGCAGAAGTCAGCACCATCATTCCTTGAGTTCCAGTTGAGCAGGTGTTTGAGGGCTTGAGGGGCATTGGATCCTGCAAAGCAGCTCAAGAATGCACTTCAGGCTAATCTTTACCTTTGAAACAGAACTGGAGTCTTGACCTCTGATTTATTGTCTCTGATACGGTTAAGTTATCTCTCTGACCTGGTAATAGCTGTTTGTGCTTCTGTTCCTTTACCATCATTAACTCCTGAGGCCTGTTCCTTTGCAAGGACAGTCGTTGGGTCTAAGCTTAGATCACAGAACAGCTTAGGCCTAAGATGGCTTCTCTTATGTCAAGAAAGCCACGCCTGGTTCTCCTTTTCTGTGGACCCCTAACCCCTCCACTTACGACCTCACCACCAGCCCGGCAGGATTTATTTGCTACTGCTTGTCAGGCAGGCATGGGGACCAGACATGGGGACCCCTGCCCCTGTGGCCTCAGGGAATGCCCCTTGAGCCCTCAAACACCCGCTCAACTGGAACTCAAGGAATGATGGTGCTGACCTCTGCTCTTCCCTGTGACTTCAATCAACCAGAGCCTGGGCTCTGTCAGCCTTGCCCCAATTCTAGACTGCATTCTCCTCTGCTCAAGCCCCTTCATGAATATGCATGTACCCTTAGCTTAAAGCTTCCCCGATTTTGTTGTTCAAGGAGACACTGCTATGGGAATGATCCCTAGTTCCCATATGCCCCTGCTGCCCTGTGAGCAGTGAATATTATCCCCATTTCACAGCCCAGAAGCTGGGTAGGACCCAGTGGTTGGGGGGTGAGTGCATTTTGCAGGATAGAAATTTCTCCCTATTTCTCCCTCTTGGTGGTCAGTTATTACCCAGAGACTCAGAATCTGGAAGTCTCGTTGGAAGGAGCCTCACAGGGCCTGGTGTCTGCCCACCCCCTTCCTGCCCGCTGCAGCCCTGACCTCACTCTGGGGTCATACTCTCTTCCTGTCCACCCCCTGCCACCCCATGGCCTTGAGCTCCTTAACGGCAGAGGAGGGGTCCAGGTCACCCCTTGGCCCCAGGACACTTTCAGGAAACACTTGCTGTGGAGACAGAGGTGTGGGGATGGATGTATCTGAGTTTACACTGTGCTCAGGAAACGGGGCGGGTTCTAGTCCCAGAAGAAGGTTCTGGAGAGAAGTGGGGTGCTCCGGGTTTTGTGGGGTTACGGAGCCGCCTCCTGGGACAGGGCGAGGAGGGCTGGGGGTGAGCACGCTTTGGGCTGTGCCTGTCTTGGGACTGAGAAGGACCAGCTGCTCCAGTGGGCTGTGGATATTTACCCACTAAACAGGAGCCTCCGTCACCATGGCGACCTCCTAGTCACAGGAACGATTCCCCACACCTGCCCGGCACCTGGCAGTTCTCACTGCGCTCAGGCGATGACTCATCCCGCTGTCCCCTCAGTGTCGCAGGAGCCGACTCTGTAATTGTTCCCTCCTGCAGCGGGAGAAACTGAGGCTGGGAGAGGGGAGGGGCCTCAGCCAGGGTCTCTCGGCTGAGGAGTGGTGGTCGTCGACTGATCACAGTCACGCCTCCTCGGGGTTTGGGCCTGGGCTTGGGGGCCCCTTCCCTGGGGTCTGACAGTGGAGAAGGCTCATGAGGTCGCTGGTCAAATGGGGCCGGGAAATCTGCTCGATTAAACAGGGTTTTTCCTGCTTTGAAAGTGAACCTGCTGCCTCCAAGGAGTAAGTCAGACCAGGGCCGGCCTCCCGGTGAGGGTTCCAGGTTAGCCTCAGGTTCCGTGTCCTTGCCTGTGATGGGGATCGTGACCTTGGCACCGGTTGGCCGTTAGTGTTAATATTTCCCCAGACTTGTCTAGCAGGGGCTGGCTGGGTTTTGGGGCGAAGGGGAGAATTCGTACTGGGAACCAGGTTCTCTGGCCACTAGTAAGCTGGGCCCTGCAGGTCGGGCCGGATTGGCCCCACACTCCTCCCTTGATTCTTCGGGGGAATTCTTTCTCTTGTCTGCATGAAGCTCCTGGCAGGCTCCCCACCAGCCCTCCTAATGGGCCCAGGTTCAGCAGGGACCATGCTACACAATGTCTTTTGTATGATCACATTGGAAAAGAAATGCAAAAGTGTATTGTAAAACCGCAAAGTGCTGCTTTGGGGGGCAAAACGGATGAAACTCTGGATGGTGGTGGGAATTGCAGTCACTGGCAAAAAGTTCCTTGTTCTTCCAGACACCCCGCCCCCAGCACCCCCCTAAAGACTCCGCTCCCACTCCTGGCGAGCAGAGATTAGTGGTGCACTCAGGCGGGACAGACCTGGCTGCATCAGCCCCACACTGTCTGTACAAGTGCTAACCGCCTGCCTTGTAAATGTCAGGTCGGTTGTTAAATGACTGGAAAAGGTCCGGTCCATTAGGCTCGGGGCAGAGTTACGGCTGCAGATAAACACAAATGGCCGCCTGGATTCTTCCTCCCTCCAAACAGTGAGACATTTGCATCATAATCTGGTGGTCTCCTAGGAGAAGCCTCCAGCGACAGCGTAGGGTGACAACCGGGGAACGTCTCAGTAGCGGGTTAGGGGGGTCAGGCTGCTGGGCTCCACCTGGGGGCCTTGCCGGTGGGCTGGGGCGGCTCTCACAGTCTTCCCCCTAGTCTTGCAGCTTTTGTGACTCATTCATTTAGTCATTCACTAGCTCAGCCGGTGTTTCAGGTCACTGTCCTCTCCTCCTGAAACCCCCAGCTTTGAGCTGTGTTGGGCTTCCCTGGTGGCTCAGATGGCGCAATGTGCAAGATCCAGGTTTGATCCCTGGGTTGGGAAGATCCCCTGGAGAAGGGAATGGCTACCCACTCCGGTATCCTTGCCTGGAGAATCCTATGGACAGAGGAGCCTGGCGGGCTACAGTCCACAGGGTCGCAAAGAGCAATTAACACTTTCGCTTCACTTCATTGCCCCTGCTGGTCACTTCACTGCCCCCCCACCCCGCCTGCTCCCTGACTTCTGAGGTCCCTGCTTCTCTCTTGACACCCTCGCCCCCAAGAAGCCCCGCCCAGCCTCCCAGTTTCCCCTGGAATCCATCTCTCTAGCCTGGACCTCTCCTTGAATCCCATACCGAGAACCCATCTGCCAACACGCTGTCCCCCTTGGGCATCCAACGTGGACTCGCAGATACTTCTCTGTGCCTGCGGTGCCCCATAACTGCTCCCGCCTTCCAGTGGCTCAATGTCTGGGGGTGCTCCTCACTCCACTCTTTCTCTAACACTCACAGTCAATCCGCTTGTAGATCCCATGGGCTCTATCTTCAAAAGATGGCTGAAATCAGGCCACAGAGCCCGCCTCGCCAGCCATCACCTGGTCCAGGCTGTCCTCATCACTGGCTTGAATTACTGCACCAGATGGGTCTCCCTGCCCCCTCCCCTGCCCCTTGCCTCATCCCTCCCACATCACGGCCTCAGGGGGCTCCATTGACACCACCTTGTCTGGGCAAAGTGGCTGTTCCCAAGGGCCCTGCAAGATCCGGTCCCTTCACCTCCTGGTCTCATCTGAATTTGGCAGAAAGAGGCAGCCTTGTGAGGAGGCGACACTTGAGCAAAGACAGAGAGGAGAGGGGTGAGCTGGGAAGCTCTCTGGGGGGACGAGGGGGTGAGGGCCAGGTCGTATGGGGCCTGGGGCCTCCTGCAGATTCTGGCTTTTACTCCCTGTGAGTGAGAAGCCTGCCCAGGGCTGGAATGAGGTCGGCTGCTGGGATGGAGCTATGGTGGGTCTCATGGCATCAAGGTCGGGGCGGGGTGGGGGGAAGGTGGGCAGGGGACAATCCAGGGATGACAACGAGGGCTGGGGCTGTTTGGGGGGGGACCACAAACAAGTGGCTGCATTCTAGGTTACCCCCTCAAGAAGGTCCGAGAGTACTCTCTGATTGGTTGGATGTGGGGTACATGAAGGCTTCCCTGATGGCTCAAGCGGTAAAGAAGCCGCCTGCCATGCAGAAGCCACAGGAGACCTAGGTTTGATCCCTGGGTCAGGAAGATCCCTTGGAGTAGGAAATTGCAACCTACTCTAGTGTTCTTGCCTGGAGAATCCCATGGACAGAGGAGCCTGGCAGGCCACGGTCTATGGGGTCACAAAGAGTTGGACACGACTTAGCACATGCTGAATGGATGGATGGGCTTCCTGAAACAGGAGGGGAGAAGAATCTCAGATGTTGTGGCTGAGTGATGGGAGGTGATGGAGACTGTAGGAGAGAGGCAGCTGTGGAGCCAGAGTGCTGTCTGCAGAAGCCTGTTGGGGGTGGCAAAGAATCTGCAGTGTAGAAGATCTGGGTTTGATCCCTGGGTTGGGAAGACCCCTTGGAGAAGAGAATGGCTTCCCACTCCAGTGTTCTTCCCTGGAGAATTCCATGGCCAGAGGAGCCTAGTGGGCTACAGTCCATGAAGTCACAAAGAGTTGGACACGACTGAGCAACTGATGCTCACTTTGAGGGGCACTGAGGCAGGTTGGGGATGCTGCCCATCCTTCCCAGGCCTGGGGGTTTCCTGGGTCTCCTCATTTGATGGACAGGTGAGCTTCCTGGGGCTTCCATAACAAAGCGCCACAGACTGGGTGGCTTAAAGCAACAGAGACTCTTTCTCTCACAGTCTGGAGGCCCCATGTCCAAAACCAAAGTGTCAGCAGGGCTGTGCTCCCCCTGGAGGCTCCAGGGGAGGATCCTTCCTGCCTCTTCCGGCAGCTCCTGGTGGCTGCCGCCCGGCATCCTTGGCTTGTAGCAGCACTGACCGCACCAGTTTCTGCCACAGTCTCCTCTCTGCGTGTCTGTGTCCACATTTCCCCCTTCTGGTAAGGACAGTGATTGGCTTAAGGCCCCTCCACTCCAGGACGGCCTGTCATCTGAACCCAAGGACCTCTGCAGAGATGCTGTTTTCCAAGAACAGTTTCACTCGCAAGTTTTGGGCAGCCCTGAATCTGGCAGACCCTGGTCGGTCCAGTGGAAGTGTCAGGGCCCAGCAAAGCGACAAGAGTGTCGCCCAAACACTAGGCTTCAAGGCTGCTGAAGAAACCATGAGAAGGTCAGAAGATGGAGATGATCACAAACCTACCCTCTTCCCCAGCTGTCATTCCTGTTTGTCCCCAAAGTTCACCTTCACACCTATTTCACAAAACCCCCAGCAGTGCTGAGAGGGGCCCTGAAACACCTCTCTTAGCTCTCCCGTGCTGTGCCTCTGAGGACTGCCCCGAGCCGGCTGACCACTGCCTCTCTCAGGGATGTGTCCTTCACCAGCGTGGTCAGTGGTCAGCAGTGTGGGACAGCTGTTCCGTGGGATGAGTGCTCCCCTACAGATGGCCCAGGCCCAAGGGTCTGCTCCAGGACACCCTCACTCCCCCTCAGAGATTGGTGTGGCCCCTGCGTGGCCTGGGCCCTGCCTGCCTAGAACCCACAACTCTGGTATAGGGTGAGGAGGAGGGGAGCTGGCTGGCCTTTCCTAGCTAGGAACTCTGCTAGCCCTCATCTGAGTTCTTTGAGGCCCCCTCCATACCTGCCAGCTTTGGCTGACACTTAAGGTGGCCTCTCTTGTCCTGGCTGCCTTGGCCTTCTCACAGTTCCAGAACATTTCACGTCCACCACTCACAGTCTCCGGACCATCAGACAAGGGACTTGGTTTCTGGGCTGCAGCTCCTCATCGTGAAGGAGGACCGGGAGGTATCACTTCCATGGCTGTTGAGGAGTCAGGGGAGATGACTTGGGAGGGGACCTGCCTGGCATAGAACCTGTGTACAGGTGAGGGACGGCCCCTGCTCTGCTCTTGTTGATTTCACTCATGGGTCTGATGTGAGGACGGTGGTGTGTGTGATGGAATGGCTCTGCGGTGGCCACCTCCCCTTGGCCGGCCTGAGAGCATGGCATTTGTGTTCTCAGAGTCAGATCACCAGCATCTTCCTGATGGCCAGGATGGCTATATAATTTGCAGTGTGTGGTACAACATGAAAATGTGGGCCCTGCCTCTAGAATCAAGAATTTCAAGATGGTAAGTAACCACAGAGCATTAAACCACTAGGGGAGGGCCCTTCTGAAAGACTGCACGGGACACGTGTCCATGAGATTGGCCCTGCTGGGGTCGGGGTTGGGGGCAGGTTTCAGGGCCTTTGATGGAGTGGGGGAGGTGGCAGAGGGACAGCCCAGAGAAGCCAGCCTCGGGGTTTCATGTCCCCTCATTTGTGCTGGGCAAAAGTCACTCTGTATCCTTTCTGGCCTATTTTAGGCTCGGCTTAGCATGAAAATTTTATCGAAAAGTCATTTTTCTCCATCAAAGCCCAGAGGCTGAGAACTCTGCTGCAGGTGGGGGCTTAGGAGCGGCCAGGCATCCCTGGAGGGAAGGGGAGGCTGGGGGCTGGGGCTGGGTGGCTCCAACCTCTGCCCGGCTCTCTTGGGCAGGGACCTGCCCAGCTCTGAGAACTGAAGGGTGGATCTGGTCGCCTTGGGGGCACCCTGGGGCTCTGGCCAGCATGAGGGAGCCTTTCCAAAGTGGGCCAGCCTGGCTCTGGGGAGCGGCTTCCTGTGCCCAGGTGTCTGCTGGACGGGGAGTGCTGGGGGGCAGAGCCCAGGGTGATGGGGGCCAGTGGTCAGTAGGATCTCTTCCTAAATGCTCCCCTGTGACTCACAGAGCCTCTTTATGAAAAGATGAGCCCACAGTTACCTTCTGCATAAACCAGTTCTTTGTTTAGTCCCTCAGTCACGTCCGACTCTTTGCGACCCCATGGACTGCAGCACGCCAGGCTCCCCTCTCCTTCACCATCATGGGAATCTGGCTCCATCACCTCCTGCGTGTGGCTGATGCAGGTTACTGCACCACCCTCTGCCTTAGTTTCCTCATCTGTGTAATGGAGCCAGTGGTATACCTGCCCTCAGGGTCACTGGGACCCTGGACAAGCTCATGTGGGTGAGTGCCTTGCACACCTTCATCCTCACACAGTGGCAGCTTTTGCCACCTTCCTGCCTATGAGGAGTGTGGTTGGCCGAATAATGGCCCCCAAAGATGTCCTCATCCTAATTCCGGGCATGTGTGAGTGTGTCATCTTCCGTCGTCAGAGGGACCCTGGAGCTATGCTGAAGTTAATGATCTGAGACGGGGCTACTGTCCTGCATTATCCAATGGGCGCCGTGTCATCAGAAGGGTTCCGGTAAGAGGGAGGCAGGAAGGCCAGGGCTGGAGAGGAGGTGTGAGGATGGAAGCAGAGGCCGATGGACGTGGGGCCGGCAGCCGTGACACGGGTGCCTCTAGATGCCGGAAAAGGTCAGGAACTGGATTCTCCCCTGGAGTCTCCGAAGGCGCCGGCCCTGCCCACACCTTGACTTTCATCCTGGAAACGAGTTTTTTGACCTCTGACTTCCAGAGCTGTAAGAGAACACATCTGGATGGTTTTAAGCCACTACTCTCGTGGTCCTTTGCTACAGCGGCCACAGGACACACAGCTGGAGGGAATGCCATGTGGGGGAGCGACTGGGGGGTGGTGAGGCTCTCTCCCCAAACTCGCCCCCAGAAGCCCTTCCCCACCCCCTTGTTCCCCCCTCCCTCCCCTCCCCCAACCCCCTTGCTCCCCCTCCCTCCCCTCCCCCTGCTCCCTCCCTCTCCCCTCCCTCCCCTCCCCCTGCCCCCTTGCTCTCCCTCCCTCCCCTCCCCCTTGCTCCCCTTCCCTCCCCTCCCCCAACCCCCTTGCTCCCCCTCCCTCCCCTCCCCCTGCTCCCTCCCTCTCCCCTCCCTCCCCTCCCCCTGCCCCCTTGCTCCCCCTCCCTCCCCTCCCCCCTTGCTCCCCCTCCCTCCCC
>NW_024070213.1:4810616-4999341 GCF_014754425.2 Oryx dammah
CCGCCCCCCACCTCGTGCAATGTGGGCCTCTAGGTGCACCTGCTCGTCTCCTCTGCCCGCATCATCAGCCGTTGGTTGGTTCTGTCCACACATCCAGATCCAGCAGGAAAAGTGCCAGGTGTGGCTCAGAACACGCAACGAAAGGCTGTTGCCTCCCCCGCACACCTGGCTCCTTCTACCTGCCTTGATATTTTTAGCTCTGGAGTTGCTGGCAAAAAAAAAAAAAAAAGTAGCTCCAACGCGTTGTAGTAACAGCTTGGGAGGCTGTTGCCTGGGGAGGCCTCAGTGTCTCGGGGGTGGGGAGGACGGTGGCTGGGTGGAGCCTGCCTGGCGCTGCTTCTGGCTTTGGGGATGAATAACTCCGATCCGTGCTGGTCAGCTCCTCTGGCCTTCCAGAAGGACGCAGAGCAAGCTGTGAGGACTCAAGTCCTTCCAGGACCGGGACACGGCCACTCAGGGTGGGCGACTTGCTTTAGGCTAGCAGCTGGGCAGCTGGCCGGGAACCCAGACCTACCACCTGCCGGATCCTCCTCAAGCTATAAAGCTAGGATGCCTCTCAGGGGGCAAGCAGCATCACAGAACCCCGGCTGGTGAGGGCACCCCACTCACAGATGGGGCCTCTGCCCACCTGTCGCCAAAGAGGAGGGCGACCCTCCCCAGCCACGGCCCTTCGTCAGCAGTTCACCCCTGGGCCCCTGGGCCCTTCCCACCCTTAGGGACATCCCCGCCTCCCTACGGGACAAGAGTCCCCTGCCTGGGGCTGGATCCCTGCTTTGTCCATCGCAGCCGTGTGACATTGGGGGAAATCACACTTCTCTCAGAACCTCAGTTTCCTCATCTCTACTATGGGTATACGGTATTACTCCCCTCCTGCCCCTGGCTTCCCAGGTGGCGCTAGTAGTAAAGAATCTGCCTGTCAGTGCAGGAAACGCAAGAGACTCGGGTAGCGTCTCTGGGTCGGGACGATCTCCTGGAGGAGGAAATGGCAACCGACTCCAGTATTCTGGCCTGGAGAATCCCATGGACAGTGGAGCCTGGAGGGCTACCGTTTATGAGGTCACAAAGAGTCAGACACGACTGAGCACACTTATCTGCCCCTGGTGTTGAGCAGAAGCAGGAGGAGAAGGGCTGGCCCGGGTTCCAGCTGTGCCAGGCTCCCTCTCTTGCTTTGCCTTTGGGGGCTCCCTACTTCCCGGTGATTTCCTGGCACTTTACCTGGTCCCCTCTCGCCCAGAACCCGGCCTCGGAGGGGCTTCTCCTGGACCCATCCCTGAAGTCTCCTCCTGTCTCTCCACCTGTATTGACCCAAATGAGGTTCCCATCTGCTTCCAGCCCTGGATTTCTCCAAAGCCTCAGAGGAAATGGCAACCCGCTCCATTATTCTTCCCTGGAGAATTCCATGAACAGAGGAGCCTGGCGGACTACAGTCCATGGAGTTGCAAAGAATTGGGCATGACCGAATGACCAAGCTGAGCTAGGGAATTGCACCATCGGGCATTTCTCTGCTCCAAGGGTCTCAGTCTGGGTCTCCTGTGGCCTTGACCCCTGTCCCCCTGACCCCACACCTACAGTCCATATCTGGTGGTCTGAGATGGTGTTTTCCTCTTCCACTGTCACTGGTGAAAGTTTCAAAGAATGTACAGGTTTCCACCTCATAGCATCAACCACATTAACGCTCTGGTATATTTCATTTGAACTCTCTTTTCCCTCTCCTATCTCTCCTCCCTCCCTCCTCCCCCATCCCTTTTTCTTTCCTTTTCTCCTTCCATCTTTTCTTTCTCCCTTCCTTCCTTCTCATTGAAAAAATCATTCTGTTGTTTTTATAAAATGACACATCCATATTGTATCAGTCAGAACAACCTAGGTTATGCTGCAGTAACAAACAGCCCCGAAATATCAGTGACTTTAGAGCCTCTCTCAGGAGTGACATGACTCACTTGCTTACATCCCATGGGCCAGAGCATGCATGTAAGCACACCCAGGGCCAAGGAGATGGGGAAACGAGATCCCAAGGGGGTGATCTGGGATGTGCAGCCTGCGTTACCACTACCCTCATCAAACAGGACAAATAAGGCCCCCCAAACTCCGCTGAAGGTGTACAAAGCACCCACACCCTACTGTCTAGAAGTAATCACCTTGCATGGTTTTTTTTTTCACTCTATATTAAGTGAACATCATTCTAGCCAAATAAAGGAAAAGAGAAATAGACTTTAAGACAATATTAGCTGGGACTTCCCCGGTGGTCCAGTGGTTAAGACTCCACCTTCCGTTGCAGGGGTGTTTCGATCCCTGGTCGGGGAACTAAGATCCCACAGGCTTTGGGGCAACAAAGCTGGTGTGCCACAATTAGAGGCCTGCTCGGCAACAAGAGAAGTCTACGTGTCTCAGTGAAGACTCAGGGCAGCCAAAAACAAATTTTTTTAAAAAAGAAAATATTCTTAAGAGAAAAAAAAAATAAAAATAAAAAATAAAAAGAAAATATTTTCTAACTACACAAGATTTTTAGTGAAAATATTATCTTTAATTTTTTATGTTCAGGTAAATTAAGAAAAAATGAAGGAATTGTTAAACTTCAAATAAACTGTTTTCTAAAAGATCACTTTAATGAAAAAAAGAGTTTCTGAAGAATGGTAAAAAATTAAAATGATTATAGGTATTAAAAGATGATTATAGGTATTAACCTCCTTGGGCCCATTTCAGACAGATTCTTAGTTCCCTGCTGGGAAAGATGAAATCAGCACCCACACCTCTCTCATGGTCTCCTCTCCTTTCAGCTCGTGATTTTTATACTTATAGCATTATTTCTTATGACGGTTTATGACGTTCACCTTCTTTTCTGTAAGCCTAATCCCTATAATTGCTTACCCTCAAGTGCATACTTAAATTGATTGGAGGTTCACCGGTTCTTTAGTTGCCCAGATTTTATCATAAATTGTTTCTTTATTTTCTCCCCAAGAAGGGCTCACGGGTGTGTTCCTGAGGTTCTTCCGTCCTTAAAAGTCTTACAAACTGCATCCTAGGTGTGAGTCATTTTCTCAAGTCACACCTTTTTCCCTTCAAGACCTGGTGCTTCACGGTCTTATCAGCTGGATGCTTGCTGTAGAAGCCTTACGCAGGCAGCTCTTTTCCTACTCATAAACAATTTTCTTTTTCATCCTAAATGCTTGAAGGAGTCTGTTTCTTTGAAATTCATAACTTTGCTAAGAAATATGTGTGGAGCACTCTGTAGCAGCCTTTCTGAAGCATGACATGCTGTTTTGAATCTTGGATCCACCAATTCCTTTATTCCAAGGATTCTCATACCATCTTTACACCATTTGTGGCCATTACTAGGGTTCTAAATCAGGGCCGCTAATTATCCTTGAGTTGCACTCATTTCTACATCCACGCACTTTTCTCTAACTCTCTTTTATCTCTTTGTCTTTTCCAGCTGCAATCATTGGGATGATCTCAAGGTTTTCCTCTGAATCATTAATTCCATTTTCATCAGTATCTGTTCTGTCCATTCATTCACTCATCACACATTTATTGACGGCTTGCCATTTGCCCAAGCATCTTTCTTGGTGTTGGGGAAACAGTGAGACAGATAAAAGTCTCCCTCTTGGAAACTGTGAGGGTAGAGAGGTGAGTTGCCAAATAAGTTGATTGGAGGGTATGTGAGAAGTGGCTAAGGGCTGTGAAGAAAGCAAAGCAGGGATGGGTGAGGGTGGTCAGCGTGGTTTGGGTGAGAAGAGGACGTTGGAGCCAAGTTAGGACAGAGGTGAGGCTCTTTGCTGCCTCTCACCTATTACATCCACAAGCATGTTTTGTCCTTAATGTCTTTCCTCGGGTCTGACATCTCCCTTCCGTCTCACGCTGTTGTCTTACAGTCCTCTCTACAGGTTCTAGTTTTGTGGAATTCGTGTTCTCAGCTAGTGGTCTGATGCAGTCTGGGTCTTGGCCGATCTCATCCGAGCTGGGCTGTGGGTCTGTCCCCTGTACATGCTGTGCCCCGACCAGTCCTTTCTCTTTCAAATGCCGTGTGTTTGCACGGTTGCCATGGCATCTTTTTATCTTGCTTATGCTTGGGTGACTCGGTCCTGATCATCTATTTGTTCCAGTTTCTCTTTTCATTTTTCTCATTTGTTTTTCTCTGAAACTAGCATCATAGTGTTTGGGATGACACACACGCCCCGTGGGTGATTCTGGGGTGTCCCTGTGACTGGCTCCTCTCTCTGCTGAGGCCAGCCCCTTTCTCCTCCGGCTTTGGTCCACAGTGAGCATCTGTTCGCAGCTCCTCTCCCGGGGCAGAGCAGAGGTGATGCCATCCTGGCTGAAAGCCCAGCTGTTTTCTTCCTCGGGATGGGGTTGAATGTCTGCACCAGTGCTGAATGTCCGCTCATTATCTGTATGACTTTGAGCCAATTGCTTGGCCTGTCTGAGCCTCCGTCTCCCCACCTGCAGGAGGGCAGTGATGACAGGCACATTCACTCAGCGGTCACAGGGGTGAGCCATGAAGCCTTCTGTCCTGGGCGGGGACCCAAGACTCTGCGAAGGCCCACTGCTCCATGACCAGGTGCCAGGTCTCCCCTCCCTGGCCCCATGGCTATTAGAGCAACCCCCGAGGAGGTCCATGACCCTTACCTGGCAGAAGAGGAAGTGGCTCTCAGAGAGGGGCCAGGGCCTCCCTGAGGCCACATCTGGGAGGGGGAGGAGTGCCGTTGAGACTGAGTCTGGGTTTCTTTCAAGACGCTGAGGTACCTCCCCTCCCACACCTCAGCCAGGCAGCAGAAGGGCTGGAAATCTGTGTTCAAGGGCTAGCGTTTGCTCAACATGAGTCTGAGTCCAAAGCCCCCTCCTCCAGGCAGCCTCCTGGCTTGCTACCCAGGCTCTTAGAAGTGCTGGGAGCCACAGTCCCTGCATATCCAGGCTACAGCCTCTTCCCTCCAAATTCACCCTGCCCTCATCTCCATCTTCTTTGGGTCAGCAAGGATTTTAGCCTGCACCCAGACATCACATCTACATTCTAGGCAGAAAGAAGAGAAGAAGGTGCTGCTGGTGGCTTTGACCAAGGCTACCACAAAGAGATGTAAGAGAGAGGACTGATGATGCTTGGAGCCTGTGAAATCCTGCATGTCCTTGTTTTGCCCTCTTAGAAGAGCCACTTAAACTAGGACCCTACAGAGCTGCTCGGGAGATTAACTTTTCAAGGTTCTCTAGGAGTCATGAAATTCCAAAGCCTCTTGCCCCATCATCCCTCCTGTACCATGTGTGACAAAAGGGCCCCAGTCCTGAACTCAGGGGGCTTCCAGGTGGCACTAACGGTAAAGAATCTGCCTGCCGACACAGGAGATGCAAGAGACGCGGGTTTGATCCTTGAGTCATGAAGATCCCCTGGAGTAGGAAATGGCAACCTACTCCAGTATTCTTGCCTGGAGAATCCCATGGACAGAGAAGCCCAAAGGGTTGCAGTCCATGGGGTTGTAAAAGAGTCAGACACGACTTAGCAACTCCAGTATTCTTGGGGCTTCCCTGGCGGCTCAGCGGTGAAGAATCTGCCTGTGGTGTAGGGGCCGCAGGAGACTCGGGTTCAATCCCTGAACTCAGAAGTGCAAGTCCCTGTCTGTGCACTGATTCCTTGAGTGCTTTTGGTGGGTTTCCTTCCTTCTTGGAGCCTCAGTTCTGTTCAGTTCAGTCGCTCAGTCGTGTCCGACTCTGTGACCCCATGAATCGCAGCACGCCAGGGAGCCTCAGTTTCCCTATTTTGCTTGACTAGAGATGAGTGAGTTCCTTCCAGTTTGCTTGGGATCTGGGAAGGGAGAAAAGAAGCCATTAACACCAATTTCCTGTTATTACTGGGTATGCCGTTATTGGAAAAACCCAGCAATGTTGGTCCTGGCCTCGGCTGATACAGAAGAGCCCCGCCCTTGTTTGTTTCCAAGATGCACCAGCAAACCTCCCTCTATGGCCGTTCTCTGCCTCCTGCTTCACTGATCAGTGGGGAGGGCGAGGAAAGGAAAGCTCCATTCAGGGTCTGACTCATCTCCATCAGCGGTGAAGCTCCGTGTGTCCGCCAAGGCCCACCCTGGGCCTGTGCTGTGTGGACAGAGTTGGCCCAGGGCTGCCCTGGGCATGGGGCTCATCTAGTGGGCCACACAGGAGGTGGACAAAGCAACCCCAGCATCGTGGTAGGTGGGAAGAGGCGTGTGAGGGTGCCGTCCTCGGAGGCCTGGTGTGGCGGTCAGGGACTGCTTCACGGGAAGCCTCCAGCAGGCTTCTCTGCCCCCCTCCTTCCTCTCCCACCCACTCTCTGCTCCTGAACCCCAACATCCACCTCCAGCCCAGACTCCAGGGTCCAGCCCTCTGGTCAAGCAGAACCAGAAGTCTCCTTGCTCCTCGAACACAGCCGCCTGCACACCATACGCCTCCTGTTGTCCACCTGTGACCATATTAATTTCCTGTGGCCACTATCACAAATCACGACACATTGTATGACTTAAAAGAAATACATACATCCCCGAGCCATACAGCAAATTCCCGTTGGCTATCTGTTTTCCCTGTGGTAATGTAAGTTTCCATGTTACTCTTTCCATACCTATGGCTGATTCATGCTGAGGTTTGACAGAAAACACCAAAATTCTGTAATGCAATTATCCTTCAGTAAAAAAAATAAACAAACAAAAAAAAAACAAAAGAAATTCATTTTCTGAGTTCTGGAGGCCAGAAGCCTGGAATCAACGGGTCAGCAGGGCTGTGTGCTCCCTGCAGGTTCTGGGGGAGGGTCCTTGCTGACCTCTCCAGTTCCTGGTGGCCCCAGGTGTCCCGTGGCTCTCGGCTGCATCCCTCGAGCCTCCACCTCTGTCTTCCCCTGGCCCCTCCCCTGTGTGTCTGGGTCTCCATCTCTTCTCCTGAGGACGCCAGTCATGAGGTTTACAGCCTGTCCTAAATCCAGGATTTCACCTCCAGATCTGTAGCTAATTACATCTGCAAAGACCTTGTTTCTAAACAAGTTCACATTCTGAGATTCTGGAGAGATATGAATTTGGGAGGGGGACCCTTTTCAATCCCTTAGGGACCTTGGTCAGGTGTGGGTCCCAGAGACTGCTCCCCCACTTGCCCAGGCGAAGCTCCTGGGAGCTGGGCTCACAGTCCCTGGGCGGCTGACTGTTGGGGCTCAGCTGCTGCTGGGAGCCGGCCAGGCGCTGACGTCTGTGCCAGCGTTTCCCTTAATTGCGCTTCCAGGCCGGAGGAGACGTGTGCGCAGGGCTGATAATGAGCTCTGCCACCCGAAATTACCTGTTTCTGGGGTTAGAAGTAAATTTCTGTCTGAGAATAATTAACTTGAGGACCTGAGAGGAGCAAGCTACAAAAGGAGAATCGAGATGGGTGAAGAGTAGGTTTCAAAAGGACCCAGAACGAAGCCTCGGGATGCAGGTACATCTGGCCCCAGCCCTTGGCCATGACGGTGCGCAGGGCTGTGGGAACCCAGTTACCCTCGAGATCCCTCCTATCTCCCCACAAAGGCCTGGCAGCTCCCACAAGGGCCTGGCAGCTCCCACAAAGATCTGCGGTGCAGCCCGCCTGGAGCCTCCAGGCTGCTGGCCCAACGCTTTGGGTGAAAATCTTGACTCTGGCCCCTGAAGAGTGGGGGGCATGGCCAGGCTCACTTCCTCTTCTGTGAAAAGGGGTAAAGTGAACCCCCCAGGCATCAGGTGCAGGGTCACGAGGACAGTGTATGTGATGTCTGAGTGGGTGCCTGGCACTTAGTAGGTGCTCCATAAAAGTGGCTCATCCTCTGGAGAAGCGGGTGTGAGGACTGAAGGAAGAGTGGGTTTAAGATGAATGGGAACAGGTAGGCGGTCTAGGTTCAGTCCTTTCTAATGACTCAACCAACAAGCGGTTGAATGTCCCTGGGCCAGTGTGAAATGCATCAGAATAGCAGGACCGCTCAGAGGTGAGATGTGCAAATATCTTGCAAACTGTACAGTGCTATCCCTCTGTGCTTTACAATAATAATACTAGGAAAATGCCAATCACCACACCCCATCTGCTAGACCAGCAGTGGTCTTCTCGTTACTCCAGTGGTTCTCAAAGTGGGGGTTCCTCATCCCAGCCAGTATCAGGTGGAGGACAGAGGAGGCTGGCATGTTATAGTCCATGAGGTCGCAAAGAGCTGGACACGACTTAGCAACCGAACAGCTACAACAGCCATATCTAAGGGGCTTCCCTAGTGGTTCAGTGGTAAAGAATCTTCCTGCCAAGTGGGAGATGTGGATTTGATCCCTGGGTCGGGAAGATCCCCTGGAGGAAGAAATGACAACCCACTTCAGCATCCTTGCCTGGGAAATTCCATGGACAGAGGAGCCTGGTGGGTTGCTGTCTATGCGGCCGCAAAAACAGCAACAACAGAATCACCACACCCCGTGGGCTAGAGCAGTAATGCTCTTCTTGTTACTCCAGCGGTTCTCACAGTGCAGTTCCTGGGGCCGAGCCAGTATCAGCTGGGAACTTGGTAGAAAGGCAAGGGGACCCTCATCTTCTCTAGGCACCCTCCAGAAACTGGCCACGCACCAGAAACCCCGGGTCCTGCTTTCCTCTGTCACCACCCCTGGTCGATAGAGACGGGATGGGGTGAGGGTCCCCTGAGAAGGGCTGCACAGGGGAGATGACATTTGGGAGGAGGCTCAGATGAGGAGCAGCCAGCAAGAGACATCTGGGGCGGTGGTGTCCTAGGCAGGGACAAGAGCCAGTGCAAAGGCCCTCACATCTTGCCCCAGGGTTTGCTTCTGAAGACCAGGGTCTGGGGGCTCCCAGGAGCTGTGGTTCACCTACTTAATGTGGGCATCCCTTCAGAAACCCAGCAGCCCCTGACTGCACTTAACCACAAAGCCCCCTTTTCCACATAAACCCAAGTAATGAATCACAGAGCCCATGTGAGAATGAATGGCTGCTGTGACCTGGAAAACTGGCTGGGATTGCTCAAGAGAGGATTGAAAGGGCTGCCGTGTACAGCTCTACAGGTTGTGCACTGCACAACTTCAGGAGATATTATTTATATAGACTTGTTTTTCTCATGAGGAGACAAGGCTCAGACAAGTAAAGCGACCTTCTCAAAGACCAGCCGGGGTTTGAAACCTAATCTAACACATTTCAAGTACGCTTGTCCAAACCCCTTTCTACCCGAGCGGTCTACTCACTCGAGCACCCTGGCAGGCTCTGTGTCAGTGAATGAATGGGCTTATAAACTGTAGAGTGCCAGCCAAACGTGCGAAGGGGAGTCAGTATTATATTTAACTCCTCTGCTGGGAGTTAGAATTCATGCCAGGACCCCTTTTGGGGCAGGGGCCATGTGTGCCCGCCAGCTTGAACCATCTGCTCCTCGTACATCGGGTGCATTGGAGTTTCAAGAAGCACTAATGTTGGGACTCCTGTGGGGGTCCAGTGGTTAGGAGTCCGCCTGCCAATGCAGGGGACACTGGCTTGAACCCCGGTCCTGGAAGATCCCACTTGCAACTAAGCCTGTGTGCCACAGCTCCTGAGCCCGTGAGCCTAGAGCTGGTGCTCCGCAAGAGAAGCCACCGCAAAGAGAAACTGGACGCTGCAACTAGGGAGCAGCCGCCACTTGCCAGAGCTAGCGAAAAGACCTTGCAGCGATAAAGACCCAGCACGGCCAAAAACAAATGAGCAGAAAACAATTCTTTGTCCTCCTCCTCCGCCCCTCTCGGCTTGTCTGAATCCCCCAGGAAAATGTTGGCTCCCTGAGAAGGGGGCCCTATCTGCTTCGCTGGCTGCTGGAGGCTCACCACCCAGCATGGAGCTCTGGTTCAGTACGTGGTTGGTGAGTGTTTCCTGGCTGACTGTCCACACGTGCCAGGAGGTCGGGTGAGCTGGAGGGTCTTGACACCAAGACTCATCTAACCTGTGCGGCCCAGACCAGTCACGGTGCCCCCCCTGAATCCCAGCTGCTACTTCTGCAAAATCCAAGAAGCCAACCAAGCCGATGTGAGGACTCTGTTCAAGGAGGGCCGTGTCCCGCCGGGCACAGCGCTGGAGGCCTGTGGAGGTACACCTGACTTCTCAGCCAGGGAGAGGCAGCCGCCCCCTGTCTGTGGGCTTTCAGCCTCCTTCCCACCACTCGGGTGTCCACAACATGTTTAATTGGTTTAAGAAGGGAAATCGTCTCTCATTTTTGGGAGAAGGTAGCACTGACTATTTCCTACTCAGTGCTGGGTGCCAAGTTGACATTAATGTAGAAAAATTAGTATCATCAGGACTGTATTTGGAGCAATCTCTTGCACTGGAGTCCTTGACACGTTAATTAAACCTGATAAATGCCTTGTCTAAAGATAACTTTTTGAACAATGGATCCAATCACCCACTTCTTAGTTGGATACATGCTCCGGCAAATTGCCAAGGCGGTGTTTTGAGATCCCTGGGGCCTGTGCTGGGACCGGGGATGTTAGGGGAGAGAGGGGTGCTTAGCCACTGTGTCAGGGCCTGGCCCGGGTCTCCTGGGCTGGAGGGTGGGGAGGCGCTGTGGACCAGGGGAGCAGAGGCGTGTCTCCACCCCCGCTCCGAGCGGGAACTCTGCCTTCTTCCACTTGTGATTCCCATCACAAGCCCCCTTCTCCTCCATGCCCATCCCATCACCATGACAACACATCCCATCACCATGACAACGCATCCCATGATGTGCACCACTGGGGAGATGGCAGAGCCTAGTGATATGACCCTCGCCCTCCACTGGGAGTCGTTGTCCTGGGGTCTCATCCTGCGGTGCCATCATTTTCCCTGTCATTCTGCTTCCTGCTGCCCTCCCCACCCCCCAGGGCTGGCAAAACTGGTGGTGCGCAAATGGCTCCCAGAATCTCAGCAACAAAGCAGCCTTCCCGGAGTCCCGCATGGGGACACCCAGCTACGTCACCATACCACCCCAAATTCTGTAAAACTGTGTTCTGGGCACCAACCAAGATGGGCCAAGTACAGAGACACTCAGGGCTGGGGAGTGTCACTGGAGCGTGCCTACATCACTCCAAAGACCCCCAGAGGGACCTGGGGGCTGCTGTTTAGAGGAACAAGTGCAGAAAGCTGGAGGTGGTTGTCACGAGGGGCTGAGACCTCGTTGGCCTCGGAGCAGGGCGCCTGTTGTCCTCAGCCTAACCCCACTGGAGCAGCCCCTTTACTGGACGTCCGGCAGGGGCCTGCGGCTTCGACCCTGGCCTGATTCAGATCCTCCTGTGCATATCCAGTCTCCCAGGCAGTGGGAGGAGGCGGGTGGGGGGGCTGGGTTTGAGTCCTACATTTCATTTACAGCCATGTGCCAGGGGAGATCCCCGTGCCTTTCTGAACGTCCGTGTTTCCTGCAGGCCTTGCCTCCCTCGGGGCGGGGAGAGCAAATGGGGAACCCGCAGGCATCTCTCCGGTCTAGGACGTCACAGAGGGGGAGGCGGTGGGGCTGGGAGGGTCGAGCAGGACGAGAGCCTCGCCCAGGGCACGAGAAAGATGACAGACCAGGCCAGAGCTTGTTGCTGCGACTCCAGTAGCTTTCCTCCCACTTTGCTGGCACAACACGGGCATGGCCAGCGGCCCTGGGAATGAACGAAGTGGGCCCCTTGCTCTTGGCAGATGTCGCCCCCGTGGGCTGGGTTGTCATGGCCACTGCCAAGGCTCTAGGGAGATGGAGATGCAGAGCATTGCAAGGAGACAGGGTCAGCCCTGGGGTCTGGAAGCCCCCACCCTCATCCTCGGGCCACCAGAATGGCGCAGACATGGCTGTGTGCCTGTGCCGAGCCCAGGTCCCGAGAGGTGTGTACTTTCTACATCCTGCATCCCTGCTGTTGTCATGGGAACACACCCAGCTCAGCCACGAGCTGGCCGACCACCATGTGGGTGGGCCTGGCCAACAGCAGAAGAACCTCACAGCAGAGCCCGGCCTGAAATGCTGACCTGTGAGCCAAATGGACTCATATTTGAAGCCTCCGAGTTTTCAGGAGTTTGTTATGCAGCATTATTGTGACAATAAGTACAGATTTTAAATAATTAATGGATTAATTTAAAAATTGAAGTGTAGCTGACTTATGTTTCAGGTATAGAGCAAAGTGCTTCAGTATATTCTTTTCCAGATTGTTTTCCATTATAGGTTATTACAAGGTATTGAGTATAGTTCTTTATGCTATACACTAGGACATTGTTATTTATATTTTTATATATAAAGTGAAGTTGCTCAGTCGTGTCCAACTCTCTGAGACCCCATGGACTGTAGCCTACCAGGCTCCTCTGTCCATGGAATTTTCCAGGCAATAGTACTGGAGTGGATTGCCATTTCCTTCTCCAGGGGATCTTCTCGACCCAGGGATCGAACCTAGGTCTCCTGGATTGTAGACAGACGCTTTACTTTCTGAGCCACCAGGGAAGTCCTTTATATATAGTAGTGTGTATCTGTTAATCCCAAATTTCTAACTTATCCCTCAGTGATCTTCTCTCCCTTTGGTAACCATACATTTGTTCTCTGTGTCTGTGAGTCTGTTTCTGTTTCGTAAGTAAGTTCATTTGTATCATTGATTTTAGGGTCTTCATACAAGCAATACTGTATTAGTTTTTCTCTGTCTGACTTGCTTCACTTAGTATGATAATCCCTAAGCCTGTCCATGTTGCTGCACATGGCATTATTTCCTTTTTTATGGCTGAGTAATATTCCACTGTTTATCTGTACAACATCTTCAGCCATTCATCTGCTGATGGACACTTAGGAGGCTTCTCTCTCTTGGCTGCTGTGAACAGTGCCGTTACGAACATAGGAGTGCATGTATCTTTTCGAATTATAGTTTTGTCTGAATATATGCCCAGGAGGGAGATATATATATATCTATCCCACTAGGGATTGCTGGCTCATCTGGTAGTTCTATTTTCAGTTTTTTTAAGGCACTGTCGTGCCGTGCCGTACTCCATAGTGGCTGCACCAATTTATATTCCCACCAACCGTGTAGGAGGGTTCCCTTTTCTCCATATGATAAATACAGTCTTCTGTCCTGTTTCAAACCTGGGGCTGGAACCTCCAAGCCTGGCCTTCCAAGGCCCGCGTGCTTTACGTTGCTCTGTGTGCCCTCCCAGCTTGGGGCTCTGAGCACGACCCAGAGCAGCTTGGGTGTGATGCGAGGTCGCTCACTAATCCCCAGCCTGGGGTTCCCATTCTGAGCCAGGTGGGCTGAGGAGCGCGAGCATCGTCATCTTTGGCAGCAAAGTCTTAATCTGATTCCAAAGCTCACGTCTCAGCACAGGGCTGGCTCCCCCTAGACTGTCTGCTGTGGCGTCTGCGACAGGTGGCAACGAAGCTGCTCTTATTTGTGACATTGCCTTTTCAGAGCAGATCTGTCTGGCTATGTTATTTCTCTCCCAGGAGTGGCCCGGCGGCCGTGGGTGTGGACTTGCAGCACCTCCCGGCGCTGGCCTGCCTGTCTCACGCTGTGGTGGCTTTCGGGAGCTCTACGGTGCTGATGTAAGAAGGAGCCAGGAGTCACGCCACTGGGCTTGATCCCTGGTTCTGGACACTGGGGATATGACTGTGAGCCAGGCTGGCCTCGTGCACATCGCAGGCTGGTGGGGGCAGTGGGTGCCCACACTGATGGTCGTCACACAAAGAGAGAAGAAGGGTCACTCCACTGGGGCAGAAGTCATCAGGGAGGACTTCCTGGAGGAGGCAACAGGCAGGCAGAAGGGGACGTCCAGGGGCAATTTTGGCCAAAGCATGGAGGAGGGGAATGCAGGGTGCGTTTAGGGCTAGAGGGGTAACTGTGGGCATGGGGTGGCCATTGACACGCTGGAGAGGCTGCCTGGCCCAGGGCCACTGGGACCCTGTGAGCTGGGTGGGAAGGGGGAGGCCGGAGATGGCTGGGTACTGATTGTCAGAGAGTGGCACAGCCTCCTTGGCCTCAGTCCTGCTGCCTCCGCTGGAACCTGGGGCCCACTGGGCCCCTGGGCTCCTCAAGGAACTTCCCAGCCCCAGCCCCAGGCCAGCCTCCTGGAGTTTATCTTGCAGTTTCTGCTGAAGTGTTTTTGTTTTTGGGGGAGCCATGCCCTGTGGCATGTGGGATTTTAGTTCCCTGACCAAGGATCAAACCCATACCCCTTCCACTGGGAACATGGAGTCTTAACCACTGAGCCTCCGGGGCAGTCCCTGAAGTTTCTTATGAAGCCTTTTGAGTGTAAAATGAGCACTGATACAGAGAACCGTGGGCTTCCCAGGTGGCGCCAGTGGTAAAGAACCCACCTGTCAATGCAGGAGACTTAAGGGACGCAGGCTCGATCCCTGGGCTGGGAAGATCCCCTGGAGGAGGAATGACAGTCTTGCCTGGAGAATCCCATGACAGAAGAGCCTGGCAGGCTACAGTCCACGGGGTTGCGAAGAGTTGGACACTGAAGCAACTTCACATACACGTAGAAAACCGCATACAGCAAATGTAACCGCCTCCCAGGTCTAGAATGGTTACGCTGCCAGCCACCCGTGGACCCATCACAGCCCCTTTCTTTCCCAAAGTAACCTCCGTTCTGACTCCTGCCACCAACACTTTCATGCCCTTCTTTGTGGTTTCACCATCCTCTACAACTTCTTGTGTCCTTCACGTCTCTTTCGGTTTAGATGCCTCTCTTCATCTCTTTTCCCTAATGAGTCTGGCGAAGAGCGGAGGCCGCGGCCTTCCCCACCGTCAGCAGCCCGCCCTCTGACTGTGTTGCTCCGGTGCGGTCCCCGTGCGCCTCTGTCCTGGGGTCTGGCTCACTCGGGCCAGGAATCATGGTCTCCCATCAGGAAGCCCTGCATCACGTTGGCAGCTGCCACGTTCAGGGCGCTGATTCCTTTGGGCTGCAGATGGCGATGGTCTGGTTCTGTGAGGCCGTCTTCATTCCTGATCTGCAACAGGTCCACAGAGAGAGGCTCCACTCATGTCGTATCTGGTCACAGGTGGTGCCTCCCTATGGGAAGGGCAGGGTAAGTGCTGGCTTCTTCCCTCTGTTTTCCAGTTGTCAGGATATTGATCCTGTTTCCTGTCATCGTTGGAAGGCCACCAGGCTCGCTAGTGGGAATGCCCTAAGGGTGGGGACAGTGTCTCATTCAGCTTGTGACTCTGAACCCAATAGAGTGGGGCTTCCCTATCACCCAGCAGGCTGTCGGCAGGCACTAGCATTCTTACTAGGGAATTTCCAGAAATCAGCCTTCCCACAGCTACGTGGTGACAGAGGCTGAGATGGTTGGAAGGCATCACCAACTCAATGGACGTGAATCTGAGAAAACTCCAGGAGACAGTGAAGGACAGGGAAGCCTGGCGTGCTGCAGTCCATGGGGTCGCAAAGAGTCAGACACGACTGAGCGAATGAACAATAATAACATATGAATTATATAAAATGTCTATGTTGAACACAGCAACATGTGGAATACATAGATTATATCAATTTTTAAAAACTAGGCTGATCAAGAAGCATGGCTCCCATTGGCTGACCCTGCATCCTCCCAGCCGAGAGGGATGAGGAAGGCCTGCAAAGACCTTAGGATTTTGCTTCAAAAAAGAAGTTGCTCTGTGGCCGGGCCTGGCATCATGGGCCTTGGTGGGGCCAGCTGTGATGGGGGTGGACTCAGCACCAGAGTGCTCGGGTAGTGAGTGTGCTCTGGCCACAGCTGGCACCCAGGTGGGTTCCCAGAAGTGGGTCAGCTGCTGACACCCTGTAATAAGCCCTTTCTCCTTTGATGAGCTGACCTGGGCCCATTATCTGCAACAGCCCCAAAATGCCTTTGACCAAGCAAAGTGATAGATTCCTGGGTTCTAAGGAGGGAGCAATGGGACTGTCTGCTCTGCGGGTATGGAGAGGGGAGGGTGTGAGGGTGAGGGGAAGCCCAGGTCCCTGTCCCACTTGTGGTTGGCATTTGATTGTTCAGGCATTCACGGGGCACCAGCTGTGGGCCAGGCCTGGGTGCCAGGCCCAGGGATGTGAGAATGGGGCAGGCGAGAAGAAACCCACAAGGCCCCTGTGCACCCTCTTCCAGCCCCGCCCCAGGGAGCCTGAGTGCTTGGCCCCCACGGGGCACATTTTTGTCACTTGGCCCCCTCATGGAGGCACCGTGTCCAGTCCTGACTTGGCACACCAGCGAGTTTCCCAGCCGGGCCACGTCCCTGGATGGCTGCACCCTGTGGCAGCCTGTGCCCTTTGCTAACGTGCAGACCTCTGACCTGGGGAGAGGGTTGGGGTGCCAAATTGGGTCAGGGAGGGGGTCCTGACGCCGGGGGCACTGCAGGCATCGATCCCTGGACCAGGGGCTTCAGGGCTCAAGTCCTTGTCTGGGGACTCCTGCCCAGTGTCCCTTGTGTCTTCCAGCCAGGATGGCCTCCCACTGCAGACCCTGCACTTGGGCCATGGGAAAGTGTCCAAGTCCGGGCACCATGCTTAACTGTGTTGTGGCTCTGAGCCTGGGATATGAATGCTGACATTGGGGACAGTGGCTCCCCACCTGCCAGCCACTGGCCCAAGCTCTTGGAAGGGAATTACTTTACTCCACCTTCATGGTAATGAAGATAATAAGGCAGGGACCATTTGCACCCCCATTTTGCAGATGAGAACACTGAGGCCCAGAGTGGACCTGGCCCCTGCTGAAGGTCAGCAGCCAGTACAGGGCAGAGGCAAGGTGTGAACCTAGGTAGGCTGGCTCTAGAGCTACGGGCCAAACCTCTGGGCTGCCCTGCGCCGCTTTGAGGGTCATCGTGAGAAGCGATAGGGACACTGCCGTCTCATCTGTAAATGTGCGGGGCGGTGGCGAGAGGCGTGGGGAGTGTTGGGCTTGGCTGTGTGTGGGGATCTCAGGGGACATGGCCACTTTCTCCCCCTCCCTGGGCAGGCTGATGTTCGGGAAGCAGACACCTTCAGGAGAAGGAGCTGGCGGGGCCAGCAGGGCCTGTGGCATCCTTGGGGGGCGGGGGGTGGCACAGGGCACACCTAGCATTCCTGGATGCTCGGCGCCGTCCCCAAGGCTCTGTGGTCCAGTCCAGACCCTTTTGGCATCCCTCCACCACCCCCTGCCCCAGCCCCTTGCAATCCTGATTTCTGTGCCCTTCTCCCCTGATGCAGCTTCAGAAGGAGCTGCTATTTTTAGCGTCTCCAATCAGGCCCGGCATCGGGGCTGACTATTGTTAGCATTTAGTGTCGTTAGTACCCGACACTCAGGAACTGATGTCGCCTTCAGAAAGGGATGAGATCATCAGCCTAGAGGCCCACGGTCATGTCTCCATAAGGCTCAGCCGAACGTGGGGCCTCCCTCCCAGCCCCCACCCTGGGCCGAGGGCAGCAGCCCTGAGGGTCAGGGCAAGGTCGGGGGCAAGGAGCACCCTGGGATGGGTGAGCGGTGAGCATCTTCCATGGGCATCTCACTCAGCTCTTCTGTGAGCAGCTTACATGTTCTGGACGCTGATTGACACACATCTCTGCCCACCAGCAAGCCTGCCCCCGGCTCTGGGGCCACCCCAAGTTTCCTCTGGGGAATCGGCTCTCCTGCATATAATGCCATGCTGACACCTGGTCCCCTGTGCTGTTATGGGAGCTGGCATGTCACCTGGGCCAGGATGGGGTCAGGAGCCCTATCCCTCCAGGTCCAGTGACTGACTCAGGAATGGGCACAAGGCCCAAGCAGAGTGTGGAAATACTCACGCTCCACTTTAAACAGAAGTTGTTTTGTTGCTGGAATGGCCATGTGCCCACCAAAAAATAGATGCTATCAGGCCCCCTTGCTGCTAAGAGAGACCACGCGATGTAAAAGGAAGCGTGCTGGCACGCTTTCCCACCGAAGGGGATGGTCTCAGCCAGCACAAACCCTTCTTCCTGCCTGGAATGCAGATTCAGTGTCCAAAGCAGGAGCAGCCATGTTGCAACCATGAGGTTAAGAACTGTATCACTGATGGCAGAACAGAGCAAGGGCTGTGCCTTCTGGAGATGGTGGCCTAGACACATACATGGGCAGCTGCCTCTTCTAATCTCGCTAAAATGATGGAGAAGTCACTCTAAAGGCATCACTCTCAAGTACAGAGCGAGAAGGAGAGGGGACCAGAGCAGTGATCTGGGAGCTGGAAAACTGGTGGGTGAGCGATGACCCGCTAGGCAGGCCGGAGGGCAGTGTGGAAAGCTGAGGGGCAGCCAAGGTCTCAGCAGCTGGTGCCACCAAAGCTCCCTGGAAGCGAGCAGAGGAGGACTGTTGGAAACAAAAGCACTCAGCCTCCCTCCTCTGCTGGCATGGCTGGGTGATTGCCCGTCCTCAGCCCAGAAGGAAACCTGGGGTTTATTTTTGAGAGGGGATTGTCTTAGCTCAGGAGGTTATAACAAAACCACAGACTGGTGGCTTATAAACCACAGACATCTATTGCTCTCTGTCCTGGAGGCTGAAAGTCCGAGATCAAGGGTCAGCATGGTCTTGCTCTGACGAGGGCCCTTTCTCCGATTCATGGCCGCTGACTTCTCACTGCACCATCATGTCGTGGGATGGGTGAGGGAGCTCTCCAAGGCCTCTTTTATAAAAGGGCATTAACTCCATTCATGAGGACCCCACTTTCACGACCTAACTGCCTTCCAAAGGCCCCACCTCCTCACAGCATCGCATCAGGCATTAAGGTTTCAATATACGAATTTTACAGGGGGGCAAACATTCAGACCACAGTGAGGGTAAAGCGAGGCCTCTGGAGTGGGGTTTTCTGGCACATGTGGGGATGGGGGACTGCATGAAAGCAGGGGGCACAATGAGTATTAAGACCTCTCGCCCTGCTCCTTCCTGAAGCTGCTGGAAAACTGGCAACTGGGCCCTATCCAGTTTCTTTTCTCTCTTCTCCCTCCCCTTCCTTTTTCCCTTCTTTCTCCTCTCCCTCCCTCTTTCTATGAAGTTTACATTCAGCGAAGTGCAACAGATCTTAACACAGTTTGACGAGCTTTGACAAACATACGCATCCACGTGACACTCACATGTCTTGAGGTGTCGAACCGCCGCACCAACCCCTCTCCTGTCTCCGTCACCGTTAGCCCCTGGTCCCAGCACTCATCACCCTTCCCGCCCAGGGAGCCCCTGCTCTGACCCGACACATCAGTGAGCTCTGCCTGCTCCAGACGATCATGGAAGTGGACCATGCGGCATGCACTCTCTTGGGGCGCTTTCCTTACAATGCTTTTGAGCGTCACCGACCTTGTCACAAGTGTTCACTCTTTTTATGGCTGAATAGTGTCCCCCTGTTTGGGTATAACACGCTCGATCGGCCTGTTCTCTGGCTGGTGGATATTTCAGTTGATGACCGCTTTTGGCTGTTTACAAACAAGCGTCTATGGACGTTCCTGTACAAGTCTCTATGTGGACACACACCTCCAGTTTTTAACTGGACAAATGACTAGAAGAGGAAGTAGGGGTCACAGGCCAAGTGTGGTCATGAGAAACGGTCGTACTGATTTTTGCTGACGTGCTCAGGGAATAAGGGGTCCTTGTATAAAAATCAGATGTGGTAAAACAAAGACATTCAGAGAACTAAAGAGTTCATAGCAAATAAAGATATTACAGCAGAAATGAGACACTCAGTAGACAAGTTGGAAAGTGAACAAGATCCAGTCTTATAGAAAGCAGAGCAATAAGCTCATCATTGCACCATCACTCATTCACATCTTTCTTTTCGTCTCCCAGAAGTCTTCCAGTTTTCTCTGGACAGTCCATGCCCACAGTTTGCTAAGCTCATGATTAAGTAGTTAATACTTTTTCTTGCAATTGTCAGCAGGATCTCCTTTCTGGTTTTATTTTTTTCTCTAGAATGCTACTAATTCTTGCACTTCTATTTTGGTTTTATCTTCTTCTGAAAGTTTAAAGCCTCTTTCATTTTTTTTTTGATACTTCTCTGATTATGCAACAGTCTTTGAAACTATCAGGAAAAGCATGAATTCTGAGTCCCCTCATTAAAAACATAAGCATGCTCAGTCATGTGTGACTCTTCACAACCCCCTGGACTGCAGCCTGCCGGACTCCTCTCTCTGTGGGATTCTCCAGGCGAGCATACTGGAGTGGGTTGCCGTTTCCTTCTCCAGGGGATCTTCCCGACCCAGGGATCGAGCCCACGTCTCTTAGGTCTCTTGCACTGGCAGGCAGGTTCTCTACCACTGGGGCCACCTGAGAAGCCCCCCAAACATAAGAAAGCAGAGCAAAATAAGACATAGAAATAGAAAGTAGAAGAGGTCATGACACCAGAGGGAAGCCCAGGAAGTAAAGATCCAAATATTGAAGCTCTACACAGAGATAACAAAGAAGGCAGAGGGAGAAAGGATCAAAGAAACAATTCAAAAGTTTCCACTTGCTGAGAACACCCCGTGTCCAGAAAACTGACGAAAACAGGCCAACACCAAAATATATTCCCTTAACCTTTCAGAGTGTCCAGGACAAAGACATAAACCCAGGGCCGGGAGGAAGCTTCACGCCAAGGATCAGGGTGGAGTCTGTGTCAGCTTCTCAAGGGCAAGTTCAGGTGTTCGGTGAGCACAGGGATCCTGCCGGGTCCTCTGCCCAGGGTGCTGAAAGTTGTTCTGCTGTTGCCTCGGTTAACACGACCCCCTTCCGCAGGTAGTCTGATTAGAACTGGCTCGAGGAGGACAGTTTTCTAGAAGTGGGAGGCACGAGAAGCAGCAGCGCCCCTTTCTGCGCGTCTTTGCGGTCAGGGATTACGGCAGACGTGCAGAGGTGCCGCCAATTCCGTCTCTTCGTATTCAGACCCTCTCTTCTCCTCCCGCCGGCCCTGCTGACCCCCAGCAGCCCCAGGCCTGTCCCCAAAGGCCACAGCTCCCCACAGACCGCACAGACTGTCCCTCTAAGCCCTCTCGTTTGCTCCCGTTTTGGTGACGGGACACACCTGCCTCCAGGTGCCCCTGTGAGTGCTTGTCCCCTGCCCCCTACTTCCGTGGGCCGGTCATCCGTCCTCTTCTGATCCTCCCCAGACCCCTCTAGACTTCCCGTCCCAGCTCCTCCTACAATTGTGCAGGTTCCCGTTGCTAGACTAGATCCTCCATTGCTCTCTGACCAATTGCTGTCAGATACAATTTTGACACCTGAAGTGGTTCCAGAAACATACACGTAGAGATGGAATTGGTTTTCTAATCTGATCAGAAGTGCAAAGCTATAGTCGCCCTTTCTTCTCATCCATTAGTTGCGTGAAATGGTCACTGACCATTTCAGTGACCGGTGCTGCTCCCACACCTGATCATCCCAGTAGTACTTGTCACTGAAAAATGAGGAAGTGCAACCAAGAAAAGAGGGTGTCTTCTATGGAAAAGAAATTATAGTATTTGAAGCTTCAATAAAGGTAAGGCACTAAAATTGTGCTGCAAAAGAGTTGAGAGGACATCTGAAATCCAGATGGAATTCTGTACTCTGAATGTTCAGATGTATCTTAAAATTTTGTCCTTAATAAGAAACCTAAACTACAAACTAGAAAATTCACCAGGAGTTTGGTTTTCACAATAAACGCTCCCAGAAATGCCAATCGGAGTTAATGCCAACCATAACCAAAGAAGAGGCCTCATATCAAAAAGATACATCATTAGACATTTTCAGTTTGAAATAAGATGGTTGTGGTTACATACGTGTCATTTTGCCTTGAAAAGTGGAGGTAAAATTCACACAGAGTAGTATCAACCATTTTGAAGTATTCAGTGGAATGGCAGTTAGTGCATTCACACACATGTGCAACTTTCTAGTTTCCAAACATTTCAGCACCCACCCCAGAGGAATCTATGCATCATTTAAAACTGATTCTCTGCTTTGCAATAGCTTTTTGAGTGACAGACATTGGTGGAGAGGCCTGGGTGCTGGGGAGGGAGGCTTTGGCTTCGAGCTGCTCTTTGTCCGTCCACGTGGTGAATCTTCTGAAGCATCAAGTCATTAGACACGGGGGTGCAGAGTTGGGAGGTGGAAGGAGAGGCGGACCCTATCGACAGCTTGAGAGCTTCTGGGTCAAGATGGGCCTGAAGCTGGATTCAAGCCTGGGGATTCTGTATTGCAGGAGCCAGTAAGGTCTCTGCTTTGCTGCTAAGTGTGAGTTGGGTTTTCCCACCTGACCTGTAACAGACATGATCCCATTGAACCCTTTCAGTGATGGGTGCATTGTCCTCTGAGCTCTAGTTTACTGACCTGGGCGGTGAGGCTCAGAGAGGAGTCAGAAGTTGAGTCTTTCTGCCTCTTCCTGTTCCTACCTGTCTCCACGACCCTCAGATATGAGGGAGGAAGGGGCTGGGTGAGCCAGGCTCTCTCTGTCCAGAGGCTTGGAACCTTCCCCTTGACCACCTCTCTGCTCTCCTATCTGTACAGAAGCCCCTCACTGAGAGGAGCAGGCAGGGGTCCTCACCGGGGTTAGAAGCCTGCAGAACCACCAGCCTTCATTGTTCCTAATGCCACTCAAAATGCCCCCACAAAGGTATTTTCTTTGCCATTTGAGTGGGACATCAAATTTCCTCTGCGTTGAATTTTCTCCCCGTGGAATTTTCTCTATAAGCCTGTGAGGCAGCTCAGCTTCACAACTCCACGCCCGCACAGGCCTCTATGTGACCTTGAGCAGGTTCATTAACTTCTCTTTGCTTCACATCTCCCATCTACAAAATTGAATGGTTGGACTACACCAGCTCCAGCCAATAGAATCATAAATGTGAGCCACATATGTAGTTTACAATTTCCTGGTCACCACATTGAAGAAGTAAAAAGAAGCAGGTAAAGTGTTTTAATAACAGATTTTATTTAACTCCATCTATCCAAAATATTTTTATGGCATGTCATCAATATGTGTTGTTAATGTGATAGTTCACAATTTTTTTGGTATGGCATCTTCGAAATCTAGTTATGTATTTTATAACCACCACACAAGTCTTGGATGGTTCTGGACTAGACTGGGTTTCAAACTTTCAATTCTGTTTTACGCTACTGGCCCCTTTCCCCACTGAGACTCTCCTGTGTCCCATCCTGTAAATGGACAAAGGGAGGTTTCTCTGGTTGTTTCAGGACCTTGTTGACCCTTATGCCCGACACACTGCCACTTCCTCGCTTGCCACTTCCGCAGCCCTCAGTTCAGTTCAGTTCAGTTGTTCAGTCGTGTCCGACTCTTTGTGACCCCATGGACTGCAGCACGCTAGGCCTCCTTGTCCGTCACCAACTCCCGGAGCTTGCTCAAACTCATGTCCATTGAGTCGGTGATGCCATCCAACCATCTCATCTGTTGTCCCCTTCTCTTCTTGCCCTCAATCTTACCCAGCATCAGAGTTTTTCCCAGTGAATCAGTTCTTCCCATCAGGAGGCCAAAGTATTGGAGTGTCAGCTCCAGCATCAGTCCTTCCAATGAACACCCAGGGCTGATCTCCTTTAGGATGGACTGGTTGGATCTCCTTGCAGTCCAAGGGACTCTCAAGAGTCTCCTCCAGCACCATAGTTCAAAAGCATCAATTCTTTGGCCCTCAGCTTTCTTTACAGTCCAACTCTCACATTCATACATGACTACTGAAAAAACCATAGCTTTGACTAGACGGACCTTTCTTGCAAAGTAAACCCTACTTGGAGTTGACTGTTCTAAGTAATCCCTGGGGATTCTCATTATTTGGGCCATAGCTGACATTTAGATGTAGAGAAAGGCTTTGAGTTTGTCTCCCAGGATCCATGCTGGTGACTCCAGGACCTCTGGAAATCCATTTTCATGCATTCATTCATGGAATTAATCAGCCTGGGAGAGGTTATGCTGCAATAACAGTAAGTTCTCAAACCTCACTGGCGTCACACAGAGTTTATTTCTTCCTTGTGAGAAGTTTAATGTGAGCTCGTAGCCTTCCTGGGTGGTGTCCTCCACACAGTGACTCAGGCAACCAGGCTGCTTATATCTTCAACACGCGCTCTTGGTGGAGGGAAAGAGACTGGGAGCATCACCCTGGACACGTGGTTTTGTAGCCGTTTCACCAGCCAGAACGTAGGAATGAGAGCCCAGCTGAGTGCAGGGTATGGTCCTCCTGGGAGCCCAGGGGAGGAAATGATGCTTTCGGCTTTGAGCCAGTCCCTTCCTTCTTCAGCGCTTGTGCTCACCTGCTTCCTCTCCTTGAAATGCTCTTTCCTTCCTTTACAATCTTTCTGTTTGTTTGTTTGTTTTGAGTATCTATTTATTTGGCTGCATCAGGTCTTAGTTGTTGCACATGGAGGGTCTTTGTGGAGTCACGTGGCATCTTTGGTTTCAGTACGGGGATTCTCTAGTTGTGGCTCAAACACTCAGTTGCTCCATGGCACGTAGGATCTTAGTTCCCTGACCAGGGATCGAACTTGCATCCTCTGCCTTGGTCCATTCTTAACCAATGGACCACCAGGGGAGTCCCCCTCCCTTAAATTTAAATTAAGTTCTGATGACCTCGGGTAGATGAACTGAGCTTCCCTGGATAGGTTAAAGGGTAAAGAATCTGCCTGCAATGTGGGAGATCTGGGGTTCAGTCTCTGGGTCGGGAAGATCCCCTGGAGAAGGAAATGGCAACCCACCCCAGTATTCTTGCCTGGAGAATCCCATGGACAGAGAAGCCTGGTGGGCTACTGTCCGTGAGGTCACAAAGAGTCGGACACGACTGAGTGACTAACACTTTTCTGATGACCTCGGTTCCATTGCTACTTCTTCAGGAAGAGCAGAGAAGAGCCACTTCAGGGCCAGGGCTGGAGCACTGGGGGGTGGGGGTCATGCAGGCCTGGCTCCCCACAGAAGGGAGCTCAGGTTTCATCCCATGACCTGCTACCAGTGTGCTGAAATGGAAGAGTTCTCAGCCAGGCAGGGAGAGGACGGAATTTGCATTTGAGCACAACCTCCTGGGCTGCCTCGTAGATGGAGCACTTATAATGATACTTCTATTTTTAAGAAAGGCCAGCTCCCTTGGTGGTGCCCTGAGGAAAGGGCAACCCTGCAAGACACCACTTTGATGAATAATCTCGTCTCCATCAAAATCTTTTACCAATGCTCCATGTAAGAGGGTTATACATTATTCAGCCTCACAGCTGTCTCAGCAGAGGGGACCCTGGCTGTTCCCTAATGAGCAGCCAAGGGCTGGGGAGTGGGCTGGGGTGACAGCCTTTGAATTTTCTCTGCATCTGAGCCAAGTTTTCGAGCCCCACCATTTCCAAAACCAAACCGCCTCCTTCATGTCCACAAAACTTGAGTGTGGACTGTCAGTAACCCTAGGGACACAGGGCTGGCTTCTGGGGACAAGGAGATGAGCCAAGACACAATCGTGAGCTGTCCCCAAATGGTAAGGAGACCAACGGGCAGTTGGGGGGAAGGGAGGTTTTCAGAAACAAAGGGGCTGTGGGAACCCAGGTCTGGAATGGCTGCCTGGGGCGATAAGAAAGGTGATTTGGGGTTTTGAAGGATGAGTAGGAGTTCACCAAGTGGAGGTGGTGGGTGAAGGTCATCCTTGCCTCTGGAAGGCTGTGAGGGCACAGAGGCCAATGTGGGTGGGTCCTGGGAGTCAGGGACATGATAGCCTCCTGCTCAAGGAGCATTGTGCATGCCCATTTTATAGATGAGCAAACTGAGGCTCTGAGAGGTGAAATTACTTGCCCAAGGTCAGGTGTCTGGTAAGTGGCAGAGTGGTGATTCGAACCCAGATCAGTCTTAAGCCGAAGCCTGTGCTGGCTTAAGAGATCCAGGACCCTAGGGTTCATGTGTTGGGAAAGGGTTCATTTCAAAGGGCCAAGCTCACCCAACCTGTTGGCACGTGGATTCTACCCCAGTCTGTTCAGGCTCAGAGCAGAGACCATGGCTCAGAGGCTGCCCTGCCTCTGATGGGGAAAGGCTGACCCTGAGCTGGAGGGGTGCCACCCTGGGCCGAGCTGAAACGAGGGGGCACGAGGCTGCATGGTCATGGGCATCAGGGAGGGCACAGGCTGGCTCCTGTGCCGAGGTGGGTGAAGGTCTGTGGCTGATGCCCCCACCCGCCCCTTGGCACCAGAGCACTGGGCCCTTCTCAGCGAGGGTGAGTGCGTCGGCCTCCGCATCCCGTTCCCCTCAGATCATCTACAAAGTGAAGTGTTGGGACGTCTGCCGTCTTGGGCCACAAAGGATCTGAGATTGATGGAGCATTTGTGTTTCCAGAATGGCCTAGTTTTTATGGGAAAATCCTCCCGAGGCTGCTGCTCTGATGGCTGACACTTCTGGGCCAACTGGGGGACGCCATCCTGGTGGCCTGGACCCTGGGGGCTCTGGCTGGCATCCGCCTCCCCCTCCTTTCCTCCAGTACTTGTGCCGCTCTGTGCCATGCTCTGAGACGCTAAGAAAACTCAAACCTGGTCCCCAGCCTTGGCCCTTTGCGGGCCTCCAACCCTGGGGCTGTGCCCTGACCTGTTCGATCTTAGTGGCCTTGCTGCTGGGGAAAGCAGAGGGGCTGACAGGCAATGAGCGCCAGAGGGTGGTCCGCACTGGGTTGAAGGATGGGGCTGTGGGAGCCCTGGGGTGGTGCCTGGGATCAGGAGGGGGCATCTGAGAAGATCTAGGGCCTAAGGGCTTCCCACATGGCACCAGTGGTAAAGAACCCACCTGCCAATGTGGGAGAGATGAGGGATGAGATATGCCGGAGATGCGGGCTCAGTCCCCAGGTCGGGAAGATCCCCTGGAGGAGGGCGTGGCAACCCACTCCAGTGTTCTTGCCTGGAGAGTCCCATGGACAGAGGAGCCTGGCGGGCTATGGTCCATAAGGTTGCACAGAGTCAGACACAACTGAAGTGACTTAGAACAGGCAGAAGGAGCTGTAGCCAGGCAGTGGGTGGGGAGGCAGGGGGAGAGGTCAGCCCAGGCCAGGGCAGGGAGGCTGGGCCAGGGCGGGCTTGTGGGTGTTACAGGGAGTAGAGTCCAGTTGGGCTGGGTCAGCAAGAGCTGGGCCTGGGCAGGGCTGGGCAGCTGGGCTGCAGGGGAGGAGGAGGCTCTGACAGATTGCCTGGCAGGGCTGGGATCTAGTTTCTCCCAGTGAGTGACTTAACCCCTCTGCGTCTCCACTGCTCCGTCTGTGACCCAGGGACAGTGGTCCTGCCCATCTCATGGGGCGACTTGGCGCATCAGCCACATGGGGACGGTGTCTGCATGCGGCAGGAGGTCCCCTGAGGTGAACTCTTGCCCTTCTTGTCATCACTCTTCAGAGCACAGTCCTGCCTGGTCAGGGTAGCTTGGAGGCTGTGTTTAGGAGCTGGGGCTGGGGTGGAATCAGTTGGTGGCCGGTGGCTGCTCAGCTCTGAGAGCATCACACCTGCGGGTATTGTGTGATGGAGCCATCCTTCCTTCCCTCCACACTCTTTCTCACCTTCTGCCCTAGATACGCAGAGGTGAACCAGGCTGGATGGGGCTGGGCGGGGGGACAGGAAGGTGGACTCGGAAGGTTGAGAGTGGGGGCGCAGCAATCTCCTGGGACCTTCTGGAAGCCTCTCTAGAAGATGTCAGGTCTGAACTGAGTTGTGGGGCTGAGCAGGTTAGCCTGCCAGACCAGTGGAGACAGAAGTGGCACGTGCAAAGGCCTGGGGGCACATCCTGGTTGCCCTTGCGTCTGATAGTACATGCGAGCATGCTACGTCAATTTAGTCATGTCTGACTCTTTGCGACCCTATGGACTGCAGCCCACCAGGCTCCTCTGTCCATGGGGATTCTCCAGGCAAGAACACTGGAGTGGGTGGCCACGCCCTCCTCCAGGGGGTCTTCTGGTCCTAGGGGTCGAGCCTGCATCTCTTATGTCTCTGGCATCGACAGTCGGGCTCTTTACCACTAGCCACTGCCACCAATGTTCAAACCCTTGTTCTGCTGCTTACTAGACAAGCAACACTGGACGTGAGACTTCTGCCCTCTGTGCCTCAGTTTCTTTGTAAGTGAGAAGGGAGCAAGGAGCAATATTTCTTACCTGTTGGCGTTGTGGGAGAGGTAAGTGATGCATGTACAGAGCTTTGAGCAGGGCCTGCAAGTGCTAGTCAAGATTAATATCCTCTGAATCATCTGGAGAGCTTGCTCATAGATACAACCCCCTGCTCCCCAGTGGAGCCCAGCTTGAGGAAATAACAGCATGAATGCAAATTCTTGACAGGCAGAGATTTCAGATCCCACTGGTGATGACCTTCTAATTGCATTGAAAAGGAGTGTCTTTGATCGCCTGCTCAGACACCGGCAGCTGCTGGGTGACAAGCCGCTGTCAGATGCTTCTAACAAGCCTGGGGGTTCAGGAGGCCAAGGTACCACCTGGACCAGGGCTGGGATAATTGGGTTCTTCAAAAGGGCCACCAAGAGGAACACTGATGAAATCGCACCCAACTCTGAGCCGGTGATGGGAGCACGGGGATCGGTCACCAACCCCCAGCGACACACTGCCTTTATCAGTGCCCAAGTCTTGAGCATCAAGGGCCCCCGAGTGCCCTCGAGTGCCCCACGGCCAGGTGATGCTACTGCCTGCCACGTCCTGGGGGCAGGGGTGCAGGGAGCTAGGCTGCCTCCACTCCCAGGAAGGCACATGCCCTGCGGAGTGGAGGTGCGAGGGGCCCCAGCCACTCTTGCCTCTGCCTGTTGAGTTAATAAACAGCTGTCTCTTCCTGTGGTCCAGATGGACCCCAGCTCCATGTGCACCCAAGAGTTCTGCTAATTAAAATCAGGTTTTGACATCTGGGGCTTTTTGTCGAAGACAGGAGATCATACTCTGGCATCAGGGGAGGATGGAAGCTCTGAGTTCTGCCTAAATGTTGGGCCCCAGACAGCTGGTGTATGACTCCAGACATTCTCATGCGTTTACTTATCGAATATGTTGGTACTCTTCCCCCACGGTCCGGAGAGGGTTTGAAGCAGCTGTAAGAAATGCGTTCACCTTGACATGGAAAAAGAAAACCCCACACAAGCATGTGTGCACACACACAGATTTTGGAGTTGCAAACGACTATGTACGAATCCTACTCTGTCCCCTTCTTGATGTGGGTCCTCGGACAAGTCATTTCCCCTCTCTGAGCCTCAGTTTCTGTGTCTGTACAATGGGTTCACGCTCCCCTCTGCTCCTCCCCCACACTCATACGTGAGGCCAGCACAGACAAGGGGACGGAGGCATGCCGGGTTTTGTTTTCTTTCTGTTTCCATTCTTCCTTCCTTCCTTCCCTACTTCCTTCCTGTCTTCCACTTTGGGGATCTCCCCCAGCCTCCCTTGCCCTCCCACAGCTTTTTCTGTGCATCGGGAAACAATATCCTTCAGAATGACATTCTTCACCATTACCTGAAGGCCTGCGAGTGGTTTGCACCTGTGGTTAGTTTAAGCATTAGTGCTTTGGAAGCTCTGTTACCCTTTTCATCAATCAGAGAGGGTTCTGGGTCACTGTCAGACACAGATGCGCTGTGGAGCTTGTTTAGGTGGACATGAGGTGGTGGGGGTCCACAGCCTGCCAGGTGGGTGTGCTCACGAGGGTGGGGCTGGGGAGGCACACGGATGCCCTACCAGTGGGAGTTCCAGCAGAAGGAAAGGGTGAGACCTGGTCATTTAAATTATGCATGTATGTCCTTCTCATGGCTGCAAACAGTTGGTTACCTGGATGCTTGATGTCTTATGTAACAGGTCTCTGTTACTGGTGTCGATAAACAGATGGGCACAAGGGCCAAGCCATGTGGGCTCAGCTCTGGGCCCCACTGGGTACTGGTGATTAACCACAGACAAGTTGTTTAGCCTCTTAGGAGCTTCAGTTTTCTCATCTGTAAGCTAGGCTCACAAACTGCACAGACCACACAAGATTGCTTTCAGAATGAGCTGAGTTACTTGTCAAGCACTTGCCAAGTGCCTGGAACACAGTAAGCATTTGAAATAAGTTTTTCTACCCTTTCTATGTTGTTTAAAAATTCCCCCTATTTTGGACTTCCCTGGTGGCTCCGTGGTGGAGAGTCCACCTGCCAACGCACGGCTTCAGTCCCTGATCCAGGAGGATCCCACGGGCCGCAGAGCAACTAAGCCCATGGACCACCACTCCTGAGCCTGCACTGTAGAGCCCAGGAACTACAACAACTGGAGCTAGGACCCCTAGAGCCCAAGGCTTAAAACAAGAGAAGCCCCTGCAACGAGAAGCCCGCACTAGAGAGCGGCCCCCACTCGCCTCCACTAGAGAAGAGACCACGCAGCAGTGAAGACCCAGCACAGCCAAAAATACATAAGGAAATAAAAAATTTAAAATCCTTCACATTTTATTAGTCAGCTTTTGCTGTAATAATGCTGCGTAACAAGCAGCCCGAGCCTCTCAGTGGCTTTCAGCCAGGGTGAGACTGGTCTCTAGGCTGTGGTTGGTTCAGATTTCAATCTCTTCTTATTTGAGAGCCCAGGAAGAAGGAGCAGGACCACCTGAGACATGTCTGCTGAGGGTGGGGGCAGGAGGGGCATCCACGAGATGCTTCTTAGGGCTGGGGCCTGCACCCTGAGTACAGTCACTATTGTCCCCATTTCACCCCGCAAAGCCGACCTCATGGCTAAGCCTGGGGCCAGTGAAGTAGAAAAGCTGGTGCCAACCACAAGAAAACATGCCAAGGGCCACGGGTGGGAAGGGAGACTGAAAAATCCCACGGCTACTTAACTCCAGATAACCTGCTTATGTTGTCCCTCCTGCGGGAATACGTGGGCATATGCATGCCCCCACCTGATTCAATTCCCGGAAAGGTAATATCTGGCAAGTGATCTGGGCATTTTCCTGTGGCTTCAGAACTCAATGCTGAGCTGCCCTCCAGAGAGACTGACCAAGTTATGTTCCTAAGAAAAGTGTGCGAGGCTGACCTACAGCCCCAGCCAGCACTGTAAATTATCTTTTTCCATCTCTGATGGGTTGCTAGGTAAGGATGATGATGTCATCACTGATGACAATGATGATGGTAAAGACAGCATCATAGTATGTTTCCAGTTTGGATTCTGATGTGAGGTCTGTGTGTATGAAGTCACATAGACCTTGGATAGGTGCAGTCACCCTCATGGGTTCCCCCCTCACCTTCCCACACTGCCCTGCTGCAGAGCTCTTGCTCCTGCACCTCCACCAGGAGGACAGCACGTCTTGTCCTGGACAGTGGCTGTCCCTCCCCCTCGGTTCCAGAATGAGGCGACATGCAGAATCCATTTCAGCTGAACCACAGCTTCCATGAATGAGAACAAGAAATGATACTTCTTGTTTAATTGCAGCAAAACCTGCCTGATACAGTGTGTGCTTCGAATCACACTCCCCGTCAGGGATGTGATGCCTCTGGGTTAACAGGTGGAAGGACCTTGCTGTTGCTCACTCGCTCAGTCGTGTCCGAATCTTTACGACCCCATGGACTGCTCTATGCCAGGCTTCCCTGGCCTTCACTATCTCCTGGAGTTTGCTCAAGCTCATGTCCAGAGTTGGTGATGAGTTGAGTTGGTGATGCCATCCAACTGTCTCATCCTCTGTTGTCCCCTTCTCTTATTGCCCTCAATCTTTCCCAACATTAGGGTCTTTTCAAATGAGTCAGTTCGCATCGGGTGGCCAAAGGATTGGAGCTTCAGCTTCAGCATCAGTCCTTCCAAAGAGAATTCAGGACTGATCTCCTTTAAGATTGACTTGCGGTCCAGGGAACGCTCAAGAGTTTTCTCCAGCACCGCAGTTTGAAAACACCTATTCTTCGGTGCTCAGCCCCCTTCATAGTCCTGCTCTCACATCCGTACATGACTAGCTTTGACCATATGGGCCTTTGTGGGCAAAGTGATGTCTCCGCTTTTTAATATGCTGTCTAGGTTTGTCATAGCTTTTCTTCCAAAGAGCAAGCATCTTTTAATGTCGTGGCTATAGTCACTGTCCACAGTGATTCTGGAGCCCAAGAAAATACAATGTGTCACTGTTTCCACTTTTCCCCCATCTATTTGCCATGAAGCTATGAGAAGGATCTGGATGATAATAAATAAACTACTTCCTTGGGCTGGGCTCCTGGGGGTAGGGGCTTGATGGGGGACAGTTCTGGTCGGAGCTGGAAGGATGTAGGAGCAGACAGAGGGAGAGGTCGGTCTGTGGTGGAGACCTCACCTGGCACAGGGAGTCCTGAACCAGGAGGCCCTGCAGACACAGCCTGAACTGAGGCCTGGGGGCCAGTCCTTCACATCCAAGCGCTGACCAGTCATGGGATGCAGGCGTCCCCTGGTGATGACCTTGGCAAGAAGGTGCCCTTCTGCCAAGTCAGTGCCTAGAGAGATGCAGCTAGCTAGGGGCCATCAGGGGCTGCAGCAGTGAATGCCAGGCCCCCCAGGGGAGGGTTTGGGTGGTGAACCACTGCCCTCTGCATTGATGAAGCGTATATAATTGAGCACCTACTGGTGCTGGACATACATTACTGATTGTGATTACAGGGCTCTGAGGGGGTCAGTGTAACATCCATCAGAGGGGATCCTGAGGTCACAGTGCTGGAAGGAGGCCAGACTAGGGGCACAGGTCTGTCTGACTCCAGCACCAACACTTTCAGCTGCTGAGACTGAGCTGGGGGTGGCCACACCTGGCTGAGACTTAGGGTCACACCTCTTTCTAGGGGGAAGGCACCCAATGGCATTATCACCCCAGTGGGTAATAACCACACAGCATATTCTAGAAAGGCCCGCCCTGGGCTGATAGGATATGACTATTGTGTTCCGGATCAGCATCTTCTTTGGTAGCAGCTTTTCCTCTGCGGAGAGGGAAACAATTAGAAAATGATTCAGCAAACAGTTCGGCAGATGTTTCTTGGGCTGCTGGTTTTGGAGAACGTGCCTCATCTTCAGAATCAATCAGACTGGTTGGAGTCCCAGCTCTGTCCCCCACCCACCCGCGTCTCAGTTCCCCAGGGTGGGCGAGACGAAAGCCCTCCTCCCGGGGAGGGTGTTGGGAGGATGGAGGGAGGCGGTGTGCTGTGGAGCGTGCTGTTCCACACGGGTCAGGGATGTGCTTTCAGCTCCAGGCCTGGAGACATAGAGGTGACCAGTGTGGCCCTTGCCCTCAAGGAGGCCATGGCCCAGTGGGGAGCCATCCACACCTGCCATCCATCCTAGGGCTGCACCGGGCGTGCGGTGATGCAGGAAGAAATGGGGAACCAGCCGTCGTCGGCATGGGGCATAGGAGCTGGGTTTTGAGTGTTGAATAGGAATTCACCAACTGGCCAAGAGAACATGGGAACAGTGTGAGCTGAGATGGAGGGCGTGTGGGTCCAGAGCATCTCAGCTCAGTGTGGTGAGAGGCTAACTGGAGATATTTCGATTTGTGATCAGCCTCTCTGACTGCCCCCCTCACCATTTCTGGGTCCTTAAGACAGAGGCCTTGATGCACAGCAAGGTCATGGGTTTCTAGCAGTGGGCTGAAGAGGGGACCCCTTCACACACAGCCTGAGCAGGACCAGAGGGGTCCCCTATGCTGGTGTGGCCCTTGAGGGGGTGGGATGACACGGGTGAGTGTGGGGTCACCTGGACGCAGAGTCAGCGTCTCCCAGGGGTGGGGCTCCTACTCGGCCAGCACCCAGGTTCCATCATGGGGGCACTGATGGGCAGGGACCCGAGCCCACCCACCCACAGGACATCCCCTTCTCAGTGTCCTGGGCCCTCCTGAGACCCTGAGAGAGAGGGCATGGGGCTAGAGGGAGGCCTACAGACCAACGTGTGTGAGATCCCCCCCCCACCCCCGCTGCCCCCGAAGAGATACAGTGAGGTCCAGGGGCCGTGGGTGCAATGGCTAGAGATGAGATGAGGTCAGCAGGGGCCCGGCCACGAGGGGGGTCCTTGAGTCAGTCAAGCTCAACGTTGCACAGAGTCCCTGGAGACCTCAAAGCAGAGGCCTGGTGTGGTCGAGGTGGGCTTCTGAGGATGCCTCTTGCTGCTCCGTGGAGAACAGGTGAGAAGGGGAGGAGACCCGGGCTGGGAGCACATGGCCTTGCCACTTGCATGCAGTGAGGTCCGAGCTGGGACCCGGGTCAGGGTTGAGCCCAGGAGGACCCCAGAGACCCTGCCAGCAGCTCTGAGCCCTTCCCTCCCCTGGTGATGGGGAGACGGTTGCAATGGGGCAGGGGGCGGTGGTGTGCCCCAGGCTGGGCCATATAGCAGTGAAGGTCATTTATTCATTCAACAAACACTCATAGAAAGTCTCCAGTAGATGCCATTTATCAGGCTTGCCCTCTCCTTGAGAATGGCCCAGAATGAAATGCCAGGCTCAGTCTGGGACTCTTAAGCCCAGAGCAGACACCCAGCCCTGAGCCTGGCAGACCTCACGTCACTCTCCGTGGATGGTGATGTGAGTGCTCACCTTCCTCCCAGGGGAGAGGCTTCCTTCCCTGGGGAAGTCAGAGTAAGCTGGAGACACAGACCTGGTCGCCTGACGAGACTCTGTAAAAAGGGCCGGGGCAGCCTTCAGGCCTGGCTTGTTCCTGAGGGATCAGCAGCCATTCCGACTCTAACAGGTGACAGCCCCTAGAGTTTGGGGCTGAGTCTGCACTTAAAATAAACTCGGGGGGCCATGGGGTATCTAGGAAAGTCCATGGAGCACCCCTTAACAGGCCACGTTCCAAGCCAAGCACTAGACGAAGTTCTTGCCTTGAGGAACGTCCAGCCCAGTGGAGCGGCAGGTTTGCAAAGACGGGTTTATCTGTGTACAGCACGTACCTGACAGGCATTCTCCAGATGCCTTGGGAGAACAAAGGACAGTGCAGACTGTGCTTCGGGCTGTTTGAGAACATTTTTCCCAAGAAATGGACATTCCAGCTGGGCCATAATAATGGGCAAGCAGGACATGACGGGGTGATGAGTATCAGCCTTACGCCCCCACATGCACCAGCAGATGACCGAAGAGATACAGGAGCTGTGGTTTCTGGACCTCGGGTAGCAGCTTAACAGGGCAACGTGGAAGGTTAGCTCCAGCCGTCCCCAGCTTTCCTCCTGGGCCACGCGCCAAACTGGCACAGACAGGAGAACATGAACAAAGGGCAGGATCTTGTATAAAAGAAATAGACGGATCGGGGGCCTTTGAGGTGCAGAGCATGTTACTAAAGAGCGGCCGAGTGTAGAAAAGGACCCCCAGAAACGTGCATAGGGCCCCTTGGGTCTCTGGGTGGACACCCAGGGGACTGCGCTGGGCAAGAGGCTACCAGGCCCAGCAAAGAGTCACTGCTGGGTGCAGGGGTCATGGCGCTGGCCCCTGTGGGCATTCCCACGTGTCATAGTAGTGCAGCCTTGCCCGAGACCCTGGACGCTCACCCAGCCAAGACTCCAGAAAGACAGCTCCTGAGGACAAGTCCAGACCCTCTCTGAGAAAGCCTCAAGACGTGAGGGGGTCAGGGAGAGACCCCAGATTAAATGTCACCCGGAGCAAAACCTCACACCTTTTAAAGGGAAATAAAAGAATCCTGACTGTCAACAGCATAGCCACTGTGTGACGCCCAGCATGCAGGTGTGGGTGTGCATGCTAAGTCGCTCAGCCGTGTCTGACACTTGGTGACCCCGTGGACTGTAGCCCGCCAGGCTCCTCGGTCCATGGGATTCTCCAGGCAAGAATACTGGAGTGGGTTGCCGTTTCCTTCTCCAGGGGATCTTCCTGACCCAGGGATCAAACCCGAGTGTCTTATGACTTCTGAACTGGCAGCAGGTTCTTTATCTCTAGCACCACCTGGGAAGCCCGTGGTGCCCAGCACAGACAGGGGAAGCGCCAAGTAAGCTGTGGCCTGTTCACAGTGCAGCATCACTGGGCCCTAAAGGAGAAGAGCTGTTGCCACATGCAGCTGGGTCTTCGGAAGCTTGTCTAAGCAAGAACCCAGACACAAAAGCCACACGCACAAAAGATGCCGCTACAAGGAGTTCCAAGGCAGGCAGAGCTAATCTACGGGGCAGACGCCGGAGTGGTGGTCACCTCTGGGCAGGCCAGGGAGGGACCGACCAGATGCACGAGGGAACATGGTAAGGCGATAGAAACATCCTGTGCCTTGGCAGGGCGTTGGCTTCACCGGGTGTATTTACCCGTCCAAGTCGGTGGCACTTAAGATCTGTGCCCTTCGCTACATGTAAATTGCTCTTGTTCAGTCTCTAAGTCATGTCTGCCTCTTTGTGACCCCATGGACGGCAGCACTCCAGGCTCTTCTGTCCTCCACTGTCTCTCGGAGTTTGCTCAAGCTCATGTCTACTGAGTTGGTGATGCCATCTAACCATCTCATCCTCTGCTGCCTCCTTCTTCTTTTCCTTCAATCTTTCCCAACGTCAGGGTCTTTTCCAACGAGTCGGCTCTTTGTATCAGGTGGCCCCAAAGTACTGGAGCTTCAGCTTCAGCATCACTCCTTCTAATGAATATTCAGGGTTGATTTGCTTTAGGATTGACCAGTCTGATTTTGTGGTCCAAGGGACTCTCAAGAGTCTTCTCCAGCACCATAGTTCAAAAGCATCAATTCCTTGGCACTCGGTCTTCTTTATGGTCCAACTCTCACATAGCTGATTAACAATGTTGTAATAGTTTCTGATCTCCAACTCTCACATAGCTGATTAACAATGTTGTAATAGTTTCTGATCGACAGTGAAGGGACTCAGCCATTCACATACATGTATCCATTCTTCGCCCATCTCCCCTCCCATCCAGGCTGCCACATAACACTGACCAGAGTTCCCTGTATTATGTAGTAGGACCTTGTTGGTTATCCATTTTAAATGTAACAATGTATACATATCCATCTCAGACTCCCTAACTATCCGTTCCCCTCCTTCCCCTCACTGGGATAATATTTCTTGATGGAGAGAGCAATTCACTTTGATCTGTGTTCATGCCACTCAAACATACTATCTGTATTAAAATAACTCTAAAAAAAATAGAATTTCACCCCAACCTGGCACACCAAGACAGCCATCCTTCCCCTCCCTGGTGTGAGAAGTAATGACCAGAATTGTACCCGGGGCTGTGCCTAGCTCTTTACCTAACTCACCTCTTCAGCCCTTGTAGTAGGACTTATGAGGTGGTTATCATTCTCTCATTTCGAGGACAAGGGCTCACAGCTTGGGTTGTGGCGGGGGAGCTCTCTGCCTGCTCTCACATGGGCAGCAGGTGGCTGTCGGGTGTGAGAGTTGGGTGGGACTTGAACCCTGGTTGTTGGGGCCTTGGTAAGCTTGCTGTCCTGGCTACCCGGCACACCATGCCCCCGCATATTTCTGTGCTTAGGTTTCAAGTCAAGGCCAGGGACATTTCAGCTATTCCAGATAAAGTGTCTCCCCACCCCTGCTATTCCCAGTACTTTCCAACATGGCCCCTTTAATCGCCTTCAGTAGGCTTGTTTTATTAACTCGTCCTGTTTATTTTATGTGGTTATTATCTCCCTCTCTGTTAGAATATGAGTTCGGAGAAGGAAAGGCTTTGGCTTCCTCAGGTGTGTTTATTTGTTAATATACCCTGTATCGACCAACATACACTGAATGAACAAATATAAGAGCAAATGAGTGAGTCATCGAATCCTCTGCTCTCCCAGCTCGTTTCCAACAGTTCATCACTTCCTGCTCTAGCGTTTTGCTTAGGCCCTTCGGTAGATTCCAGTTCTTTCTAGTATCTAGATTGTTGCTATCCATCATAGCATCACGTTTGTGCATTTTGTAAAACTGTGGATGTGCACGTCTGGCAAATAAAGAAGTTAAAAAATACCGAGATGAAAGTGTTTACGATGCTTCTTACCGCTCTAAGCCCCCCATTCCCGAATGCCAGCTATGTTCCCGGCTCCGTGCACACACTTTGTCTTGCTGTCTGCTTCATTGTGTCCATATCATCCTTGTCTGCTCACTCAGACTCAGAAAGGAGAATCTCTGACGTGCAAACAGCTGGGTTTTGCCAGCAAGATGTAGAAAGAGCCCCATCCAGTGATTGGCTCTGCTACATAAGCTCTGTCATGAAGAGCTCTGCGCTTTGGGGAAAAAGAGCCAAGAGGTCGCTGTCCCTGGAGATGAAATCTGTCTTCTTGGTAGAGATTCGCATGGCTGTGAGAAGTTGGGGGGCACCTGGGTGGGCCTTCAAGTCACGCATGGCTCTGCCACGGATCAGCTCGTGAGGCTGGGAGTGGCTTCCTGTTCTGCACCTCCATCTCCAAGTTGGTAGAATGGGCATCGATGGCTTCAGGGACTGGATGAGAAGATCAGGAGCGCCTGGCTGCCTGGCACACCACACGAGTCCTCCAAAGAGCAGTGTCAGTGGTCATGCTGCAAGAATCTATGATCAGACAGTGTTTCTGGGGTCGTCCCTCAGATTCTGCTGTCATGCACCCACCTACCAAATCAGGAGGTCCCTGGGCCCCTGGGAGCCAAGTCCTGAGACGGGTCGACAAGCAGTGACACATACTGAGACTTCGGTGCCAGGGTGATATGACCCAGGACACCATTCTTCATTCACTCCCCGATGTGCCAGCATGGTTCACAGCCCTGGGATGCCTAGGTCCCTGGAAGACACACAGGTCACCCAGAGCAGGGCCAGGAGCCCCTAGCAAGCAGGGGCAGTGTGTCTCCAGGCTGTATTTTGACATCCTCACTCTCTAATCATTTCCTTGACTGAATTTACATTTATTATCGTCACAATTTGCTAGGATTTATTCCAGATGTGCAGAAACGTATCGATGTCCCAGAAGTGGTTCATTCTAACCTGAAAGTGTGGTCCAGACAGAGAATGGGAAGAGTGTAGGGACATTTCACAATCATGAACCAGCGGTAAGAAGGGACCACGCCAGTCCTGGGAAAGTGAATCTGTCTGGGAAAGTGAACCTTGTAAGAGGGTTTTTTACAAGCCCCCGAAAAACATGAGCAAGGATTCAAATATGTAAGTTCAAGTATCTGATCAGTTGATTTTATCACACCAGCGAACCCCTGTTCCCAGGCCTCAGGGATTATTTGTGTGAGAGTGTCAAACAGCAGCCTGAAGCAGAAGATTTCAATTCTTAAAAAAACAAACAAACAAAAAAAAAAAAACAAAGAATCTAGAGATTTGCCTGGCAAAACGACAGAGTTTTTTGGAACAAGTGTGAAACAAGACCCGCCAGTGCAAAACTGAGAAATTTTATTAATAAAGGCTGAAATGAGACGAAAACTCCATCATTCAAGGCTGCCCTTTCTGGAGCAACAGCAGAGGAAGTGAAGTTATTGCCTCTTAATGAGCCCCAGAATTAGTGCTGAATAACCCACTCCAGTACTCTTGCCTGGAGAATCCCATGGACGGAGAAGCCTGGAGGGCTACAGTCCACAGGGTCGCAAAGAGTCGGACACGACTGAGCGACTTCACTCAGTCACCACACTCAGGGCACGCTGAGTCACTTCAGTCGTGTCTGACTCTGCGCGAACTTACGGACTGTAGCCCGCCAGGCTCCTCTGTCCATGGGATTCTCCAGGCAAGAGTACTGGAGTGGGGTGCCATTTCCTTCTCCAGGGGATCTTCCCGACCCAGGGATTGAACCTGCATCTCTGGCATTGCAGGCGGATTCTTGACCGCTGAGCCACGGGGGAAGCCCCGATTGCCAGTACACCACCCCTTTATTCGGCGTGAAGAGTTGACCACCCATCTGTACCCTGGTCCTGTCTCACTATGGAAGGAAAAATCACAAATAATGAGACTAAGCTCGACTGCTGAGCTGGCATCTTTCATTCTGAGTGAATCAATGAAAACTCTAACACAGGGATTTTGAGATGTGAACAGAGATAAGACTTTACTTCTCAACATGGATACAGTAAGTAAAGGCCTTTCCTAGGATGTCAAGGGGGCTCATTCAAGTACCTTGAGGATCTGTTTAGTATTTATTTAGTATCATGATGACTCTGGGTCTGTCATTTCAAGACAGAAAAGTCATAGATGCCTTAAAAAGACCAACCATCCTGAGAACTGTTGAAAAAGGAATCGCGGATTGGACACATTGAAGACATCACATCCACAAGCTGCAGAAGGAGATGAAACATTTCCAGAATATTCCCCACGTGCAGGAAATGAGCGAACTGGGAGTCCACTCACTGCTGGCTCATGCACCAGAACGCCCCACTTTCCAGAGTCTGAGTGTCTGGCAAAGGGGTGGAGCTCGTTTTCTGGGTCGCTTAGATATAGTTTGCATGTACGCTGCACACAATATATCATATATCTCAGAATCTCTCCATAACAGTGCCTCTGGCTACTTTTGACTCGAGCCTGCATAATCATTAGAAAGAGTTGCCGTGGGCTCCTTGCCACTGTCAGAGCCTGGTCGTTCTGAATTGAGGTTTTCGAATTTAGTAGAAACAAGGAACAAGGAAAGAAAACAAATGGACAACTTAATCTCTCCATTCTTGAGAAGGTTACAGCTACCTTCAGAGAAATTGAAAATGATTTAATCTCACACTTACAGGAAACAGTCATTATTATTAATTTTAAAGTGTTGCCTTTGCTTTCAGTGCTTTTAAAAAGTGGGATGATGTTCTAGAGAAAACAGCTCCCCAGGTTGTTGGGGTGGCGGGTCTGCTCCCCTTTTTCCTTCTACTGAGGCTCCCCACCCCTGCCTGGGGGATCACAGCTGTGCCCTAGCTTCAGGACCAGGGAAAAGTTAAAGTGAAGTCAAAGTGTTAGTCCTTCTTCTGTCCATGGGATTCTCTGGACAAGAATACTGGAATGGGTTGTGGTTCCCTTTTCTGGGGGATCTTCCCCACCCAGGGATCGAACCTGGGTCTCCCATATTGCAGGCGGATTCTGTATTGTCTTAGCCACCAGGAAAGCCCCAGGACCAGGGGGTGGGTCCCCAAATCTGGTCTTAACCAGTCCTCCCACTCCCTCCTCCCCTTGAGGCATCGCTGGGGCCTGTGCTCCCACAGAATATAAACCCGCTTAGCTGGAGCCTTGATCGGGGTCCCCACAACAGGTCAATCCACAGCTGAGTCCCAGTCACTGGCCCCTGCAGCTGCTCTCTTGGGCGGGTGGGACAAGGACCGGGGGCTGGCCCCTTTGGCGCATCTGACTCTAAAATTGGCTTGTTGTGTCTACACTGGCTGAACTTGCCGGTCAGCCCTCGACCCGTGTGCAGCGTGCTTCTGAAAAGCCCCCCTGCTTCCCCTTGTCCCGCCACAGCATCCTGTGTGTTCAGTGTGCACTATTCTAGAAAAAACAGAAACAGAGCCACACTCCCTGAGGCTAAATCAAAGACTTGAGGGGTTTTTGCTTTTGGTGCAAAAGCAAAAACTTGAGGGGTTTTTGCTTTAGAACAGACTCCTGTCTAAAGGCTAGAAGGGGCAGAGTCATCTTTACAGGGTACCCTCACATAATACATTTAAATACATTTAAAAATGATTACTCAAACAGAACATTTTTATTATTTCCTCTCCTGGGAAAGTGATTGTTCATGACAATCAAAATTAATTAAAAATATTGTATATTAAAATACTGCAGAGTTGGTTTAAAATTACATCACCTCCTTCTTTTAGTTTTAAATACACAGTCTAAAATTGAATAATAAGCAAATGAATCTTGACTTATGATATGCTTACAAAAGTGGGGAAGGAAGATGATATATAAATGAAAAAGCCTTTAAATATTGGTTGTTTCCTCTGGAGCTTTTCTCCCTTAGGCCATCTAACTTATTTTTATATAGAATCTGACAACCATTGTAAAACTCTAACATTCTCTGTTTCAAGCCTGCTCTTTCCCATCTTTCTTCAGCATTTTTACCATCGTTTAAATTTTTTTGTTGTGGTAGAATACAAAAAAACATAAAATTTCCTGTCTAAACCATATTAAAGTGTACAGTGCAGTGCTATTAATTATATTTGCATTGTTGTGTAAGCATTGAAGTTTTCACTATAAGTGAACTTTGATTTAAAAGTAAACATTAAGTAGTTCATTGAACAGTGAGCTGAGAGCTGGGCCATGGATGTTGAGGGTAGACAGTGCCCGCAGCTGAGAAATGCCCACTTCCTCGTTCTCAGGGTTCCCATTGTCACTGCCTGAGCTGAAAACCCCAAGGGCTTCCCATTTCCCTTCTAATTAAGTGCAACCTCCTCTCCTGGTCTGCATTACCTGCTTCCTCTGCCAGGATGTTCTGGCCCTTTCTTCACATTGCCAGCTCCTTACCATGCCCTTCTTAGCTGGCATATGCCCACCCTAAGTCAGCTTCTGAAACATTCTTGATGACACACAGGGCACCTGGAACACTCCAAAACCTCCATCCACCCTCAGGCTTCTTCCCCAAAAGATTTGAGGCAGCACACAAATTCTATTTCCTGGTCCCTACGGTGCCCCAATCATAAGGTACTCCACTGATTTTATAGCAGTTTTTCAGGAAACTCACAAACACAAATTCTGTTGTTGTTCAGTTGTTAAGTTGTGTCCGACTCTTAGTGACCCCATGGACTACAGCACCACAAGCTCCTCTGTCCTCCAGTATCTCCTGGAGTTTGCTCATCTTCATGTCCATTGAGTCAGTGATGCTATCTAATCAACTCATCCTCTGCTGCCCCCTTCTTTTGCCATCCATCTTTCCGAGCATCATGGGTCTTTTCCAATCTCAACACCAAACATGATGCAAGATTTGAAAAAAAAAACAAAAAAAAACCACCTCACTGACAAGTGCATACCCTACCCACACCATCCTATCTCAATTTTTAAATTTTTCTCTGCTTACCACCATCAAAATAGGAGTCTAAAATTTCTTCTGAATCATGCTTGGCTATCTGGGTGACTCATCATAGCACACTGTTGCTTCCCAAATCCTTGTGGGAAGGATTTCCCACACTGTCAGGATGAGTGGTACAAGTCTGCACTGTGCCCAGGAATTCTGGAGTTTGGAGTGGGAATAGTTTCATTTCCCCACTTAATTGAATGACTTCACTAGGAGTTGAAGCAGAGTCTTCTGAAAGGCAGCTGGAAGCTACAGACACAGGGATATTTTGTTCCTGAGTGATCTTCTTTTGACAGGTGAATTTGTCACCAGAACCTCTCCAAGCCTTGGAACCCTGGACTCTCCTCTGAGAGATTTGGAAGTGTCCTCTGTCTTTAATGTGTTGGCAGGTGTGTGACAAGCATGGAAATTATACACAGAATTAACTTTCAGTCTTTTTGTCTGTTATTGCAGCTCAGGGATAAACTCACATAATTGGAAGGGTATGTTTGGAATGGCGTGATGCAAAATATATTCTAAGAAGCAACTGCAAAGTTCATTTTGGGGGGAGAGTGGGAGAAGTTCCTCAAAGACAGAGCTGAACATGGTCTTGAACAATGAAAACCAAAGAGCTTCTGTAGGTCCATGGGCATGCCAATTAAGACAGACAGGCTGTGAGTACAAAGATGCTGAGAGAGGATAGACTACCATTCCAGAATCCTCGCTCCCTGCCCACCTCCATGCCTGAAGATGCTTCTCTGTCTCACTGATGCCGAGCTGATCATGTGACTTGCTTTAACTCTGCAGTGAGGGATCCTCATTCTCTGCTCCTTGACCAGATGCTTAGCTATGGGACTGTTTTGCTCCATGGGATGTTAGTGGATGTGTTAGCCTACAGCAAAGGCTTGGATGTGCTTATGAAATGTGTTACCATCTGGGCCTTCTGTCCTACCACGAGCAGAGCCTCCTGGTGAGTGACTGCTGCCTCTTTAGCTTACATTCCTCAATGAACACCAGAGGGGCACACCTGCATTCAACGTGCAGCATAGGGTCAAGCCCAGACCAACTATTATCAGCTGATCTCCCACCAATCACAGGCACGTGGGAGAAAATAAAACGATTAGTGTTTAAACCATTGAGTTTTGGAGTAGTTTGTCATGCAGCATTATTATGACTATCCCTGACTGATACAAATACTGACATGGTTTCAAATAAAAATCTCAAATTAAAAGACACAGAAGAAACCCACCAGTGTGCAGGCATTGAGTTGTGGTTGAGTATGAGCCATGTGGACAACTCTGCATTAGGCTTTATTTCATTCATGATCTTTTTCAGGCAATATGGAGGAACCAGCTAGAAGGGAACTTTTGCTTTTAAAGCTTCATCATCTCATCCTGTTGTAGTGCTGGGATTTATAGTAAGAAATATATATTTGGTCTTCACACCATTTCCTGGCACAGAGCTCCTAAAACCCCTGGTGTTTCCTAAGTGATAAGAAAGACAAAAGCAAAAAGAGTGTCTTTTGCTATTCATTAGAATATTAATAATAGACATGAGTTTGAGTAAACTCCAGGAGTTGGTGATGGACAGGGATGGATGGCGTGTGGCAGTCCATGGGGTTGCAAAGGATCGGACACGACCAAGTCACTGAATTGAACTGAATTGAACTGCCTGGAGGACCCTGCCCCTCTGCTTGACTGTGAACTAAAGTGCCTTTGTTCCGCTCCTGGAGAAATAGCTTGTCCCTGCCCATCTGTGAACAGACAAGATTAACACACTCCTTCTGAAGGCTGGCCGTCCCCTTGGAGATGCTTTGCAAGACTGAAGGCCCTTTCACTTTACTTCCCCACTGCCCCTCCCTCTCTGCTCTGCCTTGTGACTTTAGTTCCTCGCTGCTTCTTTCCCTCTGATCTATAAAAGAATCTGGCATCCAGACCCCAATAAGATGGTTATTTTGAGGCACTAGCCTGCCATCTTCTCGGTCTGCCGGCTCCCCGATTAAAGTCTTTTTTGTCTCAACACCTCCTCTCAGATTCACCGGCCTGTCATGCGGTGAGCAGGGCGAGCTTGGAACTGGTAACAAGGACACCACCCTCCCAACGCCTCCACGTGTTCAGCCACCTGGAAGTTCTCAGAAGGGATTTTTATGGGGCTTCATTATGTTACTGAGTCCAAGCTCGCCCTGCTCACTGCACAACAGGCCACTGAATCCAAGAAACAAGGTGTTGAGGGAAGGAAGACTTTAATCAGGGAGCCAGCAGACCGAGAAGATGGCGGGCTAGCACCTCAAAATAACCATCTTATTGGGGTCTGGATGCCAGGTTCTTTTATAGATCAGAGGGGAAGATGCAGCGAGGAACTAAAGTCACAAGGCAGAGCAGAGAGGGAGGGGCAGTGGGGAAGTAAAGTGAAAGGGCCTTCAGTCTTGCAAAGCATCTCCAAGGGGACGGCCAGCCTTCAGAAGGAGTGTGTTAATCTTGTCTGTTCACAGATGGGCAGGGACAAGCTATTTCTCCAGGAGCGGAACAAAGCCACTTTAGTTCACAGTCAAGCAGAGGGGCAGACCCTGAAGCTGGGAAAGATTGAAGGCAGGAGAAGGGGACAACAGAGGATGAGATGGTTGGATGGCATCACTGACTCAGTGGACATGAGTTTGAGTAAACTCTGGGAGTTGGTGATGGACAGGGAGGCCTGGCATGCTGCAGTCCATGGGGTTTTAAAGAGTCGGACACAACTGAGTGACTAAACTGAACTGAACTGAGACGGGCAGGGTCCTCCAGGCACACCACCGAGTATGATTATAATAATAAAAGCAATGAAAAGCAAGTCAAAGAAACAGTTTCCAACATGGAGTCAGAATTGGTTTCCTCCTGCAACATCCTGAGAGGGCATGGGTGTTCTGTGTCCCTTCATCCACCTCGGCCTGTGCATCTCTGCTGTCTGTCTGCTCCTGAGGTGTGTCCTTTATAGTAAAGCAGTGATCTAGGAAGTAAACTGCTTTCTGAGTCCTGTGAGCCCTTCCAACAAATTACTAGACCTGAGGAAGGGGTTTCATCCTTATGGCAGAAAGTGAAGAAGAACTAAAGACCCTCTTGACGAAAGTGAAAGAGAGTGAAAGAATTGCCTTACAACTCTTCATTCAGAAAACTAAGATCATGGCATCCAGTCCCATCACTTCATGGCATCCAGTCCCATCACTTCATGGCAAATAGATGGGAAAACAATGGAAACAGTGACAGAATTTATTTTTGGGGGCTCCAAAATTGCTGCAGATGGTGACTGCAGCCATGAAATTAAAAGATGCTTGTTCCTTGGAAGAAAAGCTATGACCAACCTAGATAGCATAGTAAAAAGAAGAGACATTACTTTGCTGACAAAGGTCCATCTAGTCAAGGCTATGGTTTTTCCAGTGGTCATGTATGGATGTGAGAGTCGGACTGTGAAGAAAGCTGAGTGCTGAAGAATTGATGCTTTTGAACTGTGGTGTTGGAGAAGACTCTTGAGAGTCCCTTGGACTGCAAGGAGATCCAACTAGTCCATCCGAAAGGAAATCAGTCCTGGGTGTTCATTGGAAGGACTGATGTTGAAGCTGAAGCTCCAATACTTTGGCCACCTGATGTGAAGAACTGACTCATTGGAAAAGACCCTGGTGCTGGGAAAGATTGAAGGCAGGAGGAGAAGGGGACGACAGAGGATGAGATGGTTGGATGGCATCACCGACTCAACGGATGGGAATTTGAGCAAGCTCCGGGAGTTGGTGAGGGACAGGGATGGGTGGCATGTGCCAGTCCACGGGGTCACAAAGGGTCGGACACGACTGAGCGACTGACTTAAATCGAGTCAGAAGCATAGGTGACAGCCTGAGACACGGGACTAAGCGTCTCGAGAGCAGGGGCAGTCTTGTGGGACTGAGCCTTTAACATGTGGGGTCTTGCTGATTCTGGGTAGAGAGTGTCAGAAAGCAAAAGTGTTAGTTGCTCAGTTGTGTCTGACTCTTTGTGACCCCAAGGACTGTAGCCCGCCAGGCTTCTCTGTCCATGGGATTCTCCAGGCAAGAACACTGGAATGGGTAGCCTTTCCTTTCTCGTGTCAGAACTGGGTAAATTCTGGTGCACTCAGCCAATGTCAACAGAGAACTGGAAAACTGCTTGGTGTGGAGAGAAAACCCTGCAAGTCTGGAGGCTGGGGTATCAAGAGGCATAGAAGGAAGCAGACTTTCCCTTAGTAGAGTGTTGAGAAGAAAAACAGAATGTTTTTACTTTCATTCATCAAAAAAAAAAAAAAAAGAGAGAGAGAGAGAGAGCGAGAGCGTGACCTCCCGCAGTCCAGTGGTTAGACCTCATATTCCATGGCAGGGGGTGCGGGTTCCATCCCTGGTCAAGGAGCTGAGATCCTACACGACACATGATACAGCCAAAAACAATTTTTTTTTAATTAAAGAGAAGTCCAGTGTGCACATTTAGGTTCGAAGTTAAATGCTTGTGTGGTGCTACCAATGTCCACAGACGAACTAGGTGACAAGGACGGGCTGGGGTCACACCTCTGCAACCAGCTCACCTCTGAGCACCAGGAACAGAATCATCAGGTTTTAACATGGAGAGTCCTGCATCCCAGGACCCCGGAGTCCTGTAGAAAGTGAGGCAGTGGTCACTCTATGCCCCACCTTAAGCCTGGGGGTGGGGCAGATCGTTGACACCGATTGCAGGAAGAATTCACTCATTTCAGAAACACTTACACTTTGAAAGATTTCCTGTGTCAGGGTGATCGAAGCATTGTGCTTTCAGTGAACAAGACAAAAGCAGATGAAGACATTAGGGTGGAGATGAAGATGCTGGAGGTGGTCTGTGAAACACCACTCTCTTTCTTACCCTCCTTCAAACCCACTAGCGTGGCAATGAAAAATGTGGATTTGAAGAGGTATTAATTCAGGAGGACAAAGAGAAAGGGAGAAGAAATGATGGAAACAAGATCTGGGAGGCAGGAAGGAAAACGGACACATGCATATTGATCTCATCACAATCACAACATGAAGGAGAGGAGCAGACAGAGCTTGTGTTACGTGTGTGTGTGTGTCTATGTGTATCTGCGTACAAGTGTGTATGTGTGCGCACCATGCATGTGTGTGTGAGGTGGTGAGGGAGGTGGGGAGAGGGAGAGAGGAGATTGCGTGGGGTGTGCCTCCATGACAGGAAACTTCATCACCATCTTCCAGGATGGGAAGTTGATAGATAATACCTAAATCTAAGTACTGTCATCAATAATGATCAAACGGTGTCATTTATAGATTTAAAGGCAAATGTAAAGGAATGAGGCAGGGGTCCACATCTTGGGGAAGTGGGAATCGGGTATCTGGCAAGGATTGTGGTGTTGAGGAAGAAATCATTGCACAAAGACTTGATTCTCTAATCTATGTTCATGTAAAGCTTAGATAAAAACAAAAGCTTTGAGCAGAGGACCACGCAGGAACACTCAGAGATGGTACGAGAATATTGTGATCCACTGTGGATTGAACTTCTGTTTTCTTGACTGCTAGTATAAAATTCATATTGTATGGCAAGACAAGAATAATTTAAACACAAAAAATGTCTCTGGTCTTCAGCCTTCTCTCACCCCCTTACTTGCACTGTGAAGCTGCATCAGGCACCAACCAAACCCTCCCACAAGGCTTCCCTGGTGGCTCAGATGGCAAAGCATCTTCCTGCAATGGGGGAGACCCAGGTTCAGTCCCTGGGTTGGGAAGATCCCCTGGAGAAGGAAATGGCAACCCACTGCAGTGCCCTTTCCTGGAAAATTCCACGGACTGAGGAGCCTGGTAGGCTACAGTCCATGGGGTCACAAAGAGTCGGACCTGACTGAGTGACTTCACTTCCCTTGCTGTAGGGTCTGTTCACTAGTGAGCACCTTGAAACCCTCCCACGGGCAGAAATACCTGCTCCACTGTGAAGAGCAACATTCTCCCAGTGTCAACACGACAACTCCTTAAAGATAACATTCCTTCTTGATCTTGAAAGGGGCCACGATGACTTCTGGATCATGTCAACTGTCAATAATGCATCATTTAACATAGTCTCCGTCTTAAAAACCTTGCATGACTGTCTGGACTCCTAAGGGCAGAGCAGTTCTCAGAGTTTTCTGAGATGTTGTTCCTGGGTTATCATCCCCGATTTGGCTTGAATAAAATTTTCATTTCTTCCTTAGACTGACTGACTAATTTTTTGTTGACATTAGTGAAGTTGAACATTTCTTTATTTGCTGGCACTTTTGGTTTTCTCCGTTTAAAGACTGCCTCTTTACCATCTTTCCTCATTTTTCTGTTGAATGATTTTCTTTTTCTTATTGAGTGGTGGGCATTCTCCATACATTCTGGATACCAATCTTTCCTGGTTATAACTTAAGCAATTATCTTCTTTCATTTTCACTCTGTCTCGCCTTCATTTCATGTTGTGTGTGTGTGTGTGTGAATGTGGTGTGTGTGTCTGTGAGTGTGAAGGAGCGTAACATTTCAATGAACTGAATTTATCAATCACTTCCCTGTAACTTGAGTTTTAGTGCCTCATTTAGCAGAAACCCCCTAAATGGCCAAAATGATGTACTTCTACATTTTCTTCTAAAGGTTTCAGAGCTTTGCTACTCCCTTTTAGATCTTTTAATCTATATACAATTGATTTTTGCACATTGTCTAGAAATAAATATGCCACAGCCTTCAATACAGCAGAGAAAAGTAGAAAAAGTTAATCAACGGGAAGGTACCTGAAAAAATTGTCCTGAACATGGTGCAGTGGGGAAGAGTGATGCAAATGTGAAGGAGCCTGAGACACGCAGATAATGGACCAAAATCACAGATGGGGAAGGAATAATAGCCTGAGCGCTGTGTTCCAGAAGAGTAGTCTGTCTGGCTGAGCAGTCTTTGAGATGTTTATTGACAGGTTTGCAGAACTAATGTGAGACATCAATCCTTGAAATCAGGAAACCCAATCAATTCCAAACAGAAGAGATAAGGCAAATTCTCAGGCCAAGTGGGAACACAGCAGGGAGGGGGAGAAGCAGGGAGGGAGCAGGGTCGATGAGAAGAAAGGCTGGCTCTCAGGAGCACAAATCGTGGTCTGAAGACAGTGGGGAATACCTCCATCATGAAGGAGGAAAGGGACTCTCTCTCCAGCAAAAATGCCTCATGAATAAAGGTAAAATAAAGGCATCTTTGAACATTTAAAAAACTGCAAGGATTAGCACCCCCTGGAGCTTCACTAGAGAGAATTCAAGTTGAAGAAAGTGCTTTTCAATGGAAGGCGATATGAATAAGAAAGAATGATGAGCCAAGATGGTGTGGAATATTTGGGCAAATCTAAACAAAACTGATTATACAGAAAAACAGCATTTCATGGGGTTGTAAATTTTGTACAGGTTTATATTATCCCTCAATAATATAGATCAGGAGAGGAATGATCGATCACAGTTAAAATGGTTTAGTTTCTTGTGCAGTTTAGAAAAAGAGTAAAGATTGTGATAAATCTCAAAATTCCTTATTAAAATTACTAGGGTAGTGACTGAAGGAAGAAAAAACGGAATATTACTTCCAAATTAATAGAGGGAGAAAATGGAAAGAGGAAAAAGGACTTAATCTAAGAGAAATGAAGGAAAGACAGAAAAAGGCAGAATTGGTGAGACAATTGGAAAACATCAGGGTTTGATCCCTGGGTAGGGAAGATTCCCTGGAGGAGGAAATGGCAACCCACTTCAGTATTCTTGTCTGCAGAATTCCGCGGACAGAGGAGCCTGGTGGGCTACAATCCACGGGGTCACAAAAGGGTCAGACACAATTGAGTATGCATGCATACCTAAGATGTAAGGGCATTAAAAAATGGAATACCACTCATAACAGAAAGCTTTAATTATGTTGACACCAGACCAATTTGTTTCAATGTAAAACATTTTGCCTGAGATTAAAGGTGCTGCTCATAATGATAAACAGCTCAATTAACTAGGAATATGTAAGAATTAGAATTTTCTATATACCTAATAGTAGAGCAACACAACATAGAAAGCGACAATTGACAGGACTACAAAGAGACAAATCCACCCATCTGGGGAATTTTAAGACTCATCTCAGCAATTGTTAGATTAAGCATAGGAAAATTGAGGGAAAATAGAGAATAGCTAAATAATGAAATCACTGAACAATCTACTTATCTGGAGAGATGGCAGAGTGGAGGATGTGTGCTCATCTTCTCCTGCGAGAACTCCAAAATTCTCACATTACTTTGCTGACAAAGGTCCATCTAGCCAAAGCTATGGTTTTTCCAGTGGTCATGTATGGATGTGAGAGTTCGACCATAAAGAAAGCTGAGTGCTGAAGAATGGATGCTTTTGAACTGTGGTGTTGGATAAGATTCTTGAGAGTCCCTTTGACAGCAAGGAGGTCAAATCAGGCCGTCCTAAAGGAAATCAGTCCTGAATACTCTTTAGAAGGAATGATGCTGAAGCTGAAGCTCCAATACTTGGGCCACCTGATGTGAAGAACTGACCCTTTAGAAAAGATGCTCATTCTGGGAAAGATTGAAGGCAAGAGGAGAAGGGGATGACAGAGGATGAGATGGTTGGATGGCATCACCGACTCAATGGATATGAGTCTGGGCAAGCTCCGAGAGTTGGTGATGGACAGGGAGGCCTGGCGTGCTGCAGTCCACGGGGTCACAGAGTCAGACACGACTGAACGACTGAACTGACTGACTGAAGCTCAATCTAAAATGCACATGTGTTTGTGTATTCCAACACCAGACAACTGTCAAAGTCAAGTTCTTTCAAACACACATGGGCATTTATGAAAACAGGCCACAAACCAGATCTGCCTCTGATCAGAATACCTTCAAGTTTGAATAAATAGCACTTGTCCTTTTAGAATGAACACCCAAAAAAGATGTCCTTTTCATTATAGGGGACTGGAATGCAAAAGTAGGAAGTCAAGAAACACCTGGAGTAACAAGCAAATTTGGCCTTGGAATGCGGAATGAAGCAGGGCAAAGACTAATAGAGTTTTGCCAAGAAAATGCACTGGTCATAGCAAACACCCTCTTCCAACAACACAAGAGAAGACTCTACACATGGACATCACCAGATGGTCAACACCAAAATCAGATTGATTATATTCTTTGCAGCCAAAGATGGAGAAGCTCTATACAGTCAACAAAAACAAGACCAGGAGCTGACTGTGGCTCAGATCATGAACTCCTTATTACCAAATTCAGACTCAAATTGAAGAAAATAGGGAAAACCGCTAGACCATTCAGGTATGACCTAAATCAAATCCCTTATGATTATACAGTGGAAGTGAGAAATAGATTTAAGGGCCTAGATCTGATAGATAGAGTGCCTGATGAACTATGGAATGAGGTTCGTGACATTGTACAGGAGACAGGGATCAAGACCATCCCCATGAAAAAGAAATGCAAAAAAGCAAAATGGCTGTCTGGGGAGGCCTTACAAATAGCTGTGAAAAGAAGAGAGGCGAAAAGCAAGGGAGAAAAGGAAAGATATAAGCATCTGAATGCAGAGTTCCAAAGAATAGCAAGAAGAGATAAGAAAGCCTTCTTCAGCGATCAATGCAAAGAAATAGAGGAAAACAACAGAATGGGAAAGACTAGAGATCTCTTCAAGAAAATTAGAGATACCAAGGGAACATTTCATGCAAAGATGGGCTCGATAAAGGACAGAAATGGTATGGACCTAACAGAAGCAGAAGATATTAAGAAGAGGGGCCAAGAATATACGGAAGAACTGTACAAAAAAGATCTTCACGACCCAGATAATCATGATGATGTGATCACTCATCTAGAGCCAGACATCTTGGAATGTGAAGTCAAGTGGGCCTTAGAAAGCATCACTAGAAACAAAGCTAGTGGGGGTGATGGAATTCCAATTGAGCTGTTTCAAATCCTGAAAGATGATGCTGTGAAAGTGCTGCACTCAGTATGCCAGCAAATTGGGAAAACTCAGCAGTGGCCACAGGACTGGAAAAGGTCAGTTTTCATTCCAATTCCAAAGAAAGGCAATGCCAAAGAATGCTCAAACGACTGCACAATTGCACTCATCTCACATGCTAGTAAAGTAATGCTCAAAATTCTCCAAGCCAGGCTTCAGCAATACGTGAACCGTGGACTCCCTGATGTTCAAGCTGGTTTTAGATAAGGCAGAGGAACCAGAGATCAAATTGCCAACATCCGCTGGATCATGGAAAAAGCAAGAGAGTTCCAGAAAAACATCTATTTCTGCTTTATTGGCTATGCCAAAGCCTTTGACTGTGTGGATCACAATAAACTGTGGAAAATTCTGAAAGAGATGGGTATCACAGACCACCTGACCTGCCTCTTGAGAAACCTATATGCAGGTCAGGAAGCAACAGTTAGAACTGGACATGGAACAACAGACTGGTTCCAGAAAGGAAAAGGAGTACATCAAGGCTGTATATTGTCACCCTGCTTGTTTAACTTCTATACAGAGTACATCATGAGAAACCCTGGGCTGGAAGAAACACAAGCTGGAATCAAGATTGCCGGGAGAAATATCAATAACCTCAGATATGCAGATGACACCACCCTTATGGCAGAAAGTGAAGAGGAGCTAAAAAGCCTCTTGATGAAAGTGAAAGTGGAGAGCGAAAAAGTTGGCTTAAAGCTCAACATTCAGAAAACGAAGATCATGGCATCCGGTCCCATCACTTCATGGGAAATAGATGGAGAAACAGTGGAAACAGTGTCAGACTTTATTTTTTGGGGCTCCAAAATCACTGCAGATGGTGACTGCAGCCATGAAATTAAAAGACGCTTACTCTTTGGAAGAAAAGTATGACCAACCTAGACAGCATATTCAAAAGCAGAGACATTATATTGCCAACTAAGGTCCGTCTAGTCAAGGCTATGGATTTTCCTGTGGTCATGTACGGATGTGAGAGTTGGACTGTGAAGAAGGCTGAGCACCAAAGAATTGATACTTTTGAAGTGTGGTGTTGGAGAAGACTCTTGAGAGTCCCTTGGACTGCAAGGAGATCCAACCAGTCCATTCTGAAGGAGATCAACCCTGGGATTTCTTTGGAAGGAATGATGCTAAAGCTGAAGCTCCAGTACTTTGGTCACCTCATGCGAAGAGCTGACTCATTGGAAAAGACTCTGATGCTGGGAGGGACTGGGGGCAGGAGGAGAAGGGGATGACCGAGGATGAGATGGCTGGATGGCATCACGGACTCGATGGACGTGAGTCTGAGTGAACCCCAGGAGTTGGTGATGGACAGGGAGGCCTGGCGTGCTGCGATTCATGGGGTCGCAAAGAGTCGGATACGACTGAGCGACTGAACTGAACTGAACTGTCCGTGAAATTTGAAGGCAGGGCTTTAGCTTGTCCATTTTTGCCTTTCTGGATTCATGCCAAATTGTTTCCTGAAGGGACTGGTATCAGCCTGAATCTAAGCAGAAAACAAAAGACACACTCATTCCAGGTAAATGAGGAGAGTTTGATAATGGAGATGATTTATAACAGTGTCCTGAGGAAAAGGCATGTTTTCATTAAATGAAAAAGCCAGTGGAGCATAGAGGTACTTGGGATTGGTTGCAGTGAATGCATTCTTCTTAGTTGCATCCAAATGATCCCTGATATTTTATCCATCAGATAGAGGTTGTAGCTGTCAACCCTGAGAAATATTTTTATACACACCATCAGAGAAATTAGGCTATACGTTTTTTGGTGACAAAGTTAGTACTAAATAGAAAAAGAGCCTTCAGACTCCTGGGGTTTCCTTTGTGAGTTTTCTGCAGTCAGTAATCTGACCCTTTAAATGTTCAAGGGTAAAGAATCTGCCTGCTAATGCAGGAAACGCTGGTTCAATCCCTGGGTCTGGAAGATCCCCTGGAGAAGGAAATGGCAACCCATTCCAGTATTCTTGCCTGGAAAATCCCATGGATAGAGGAGCCTGGTGGGCTACAGTCCATGGGGTCCCAAAGAGTCAAACACGCCTGAACATAAAGCTCACCTCAACATTAACATAGAAAACCCACTTTGTACATCATCCTAGGGCCTTAGAAAGGGATTGAACTTTCTGTAAACGAGTTTTCTAATTTTTTGTTACACTGTGTTCAAAATCTGTTGGAGATCTTTAATCAAAGTATTCATTAAATGCATGCCAAGAATCTTTGAGCTTTGAAGCTTTAGCAAATTGTAATTATTAGAATCAACACTTGCCAATGGGAAAATGCTGAAATTCAGCTCTACAAAAGCAAGGGAGGAGCTGAAGGAATTTGGTGCTGAGTGTTCCAACGGTGTTCAAGTTTAGATTTTCACATCCCATGATTGTTTTTGGAATATCTCAACATGTGGGAAGAATCATTTGGTGAGATTCCTAGTTTTAATTGGATAAATTTATAGGCTGTACTGAAATGGGCAAAACTCAAGAAGGCCTACAATTTTGTAGCCTGTAAATCTGATGAACTACTCAAAAGGATAATAAACAAATTTTGAGGGGGACATGTTTTGGCTTATGAAAATATTTGTCACAAAATGGCAGCCCGTTCTGTCAAAACTGAGTCAAAATGACAACCCATGGAGGTATTTGAGCTGGAATATTTATACATTCCAATTAAAAAATAGAATTGAGAATATCCTCCATTTACGAGAGTTTTTCTGAGCTTATGTCGTACATTTGCACCTACAGGAAGATGATTTTCTCAATTAAAATCTAGTCTACAAAGAAGGAAAAGACCCTGATGCTGGGAAAGATTGAAGGCAAAAAAAGGAGAAGGGGGCAGCAGAGGATGAGATGGTTAGATGGAATCACCAACTCAATGGACACAAATCTGAGCAAACTACGGGAGATAGAGGAGGGCAGAGGAGCCTGGCATGCTGCAGTCCATGGGGTCACAAAGACTCGGACACGACTTAATGACTGAACATCAACAACAAAGAAGTTACTTGAAAATGTCAACAGATTTAAATTTATCATTACAGAATGCAACTTTGAGTAAGATTGCAAGCAACTTTATGACCAAACAAAGAATGATAAGACCATATTAGGGGGGAGAAAAGGAGCCTCTTCAGAAAAACATCAGTGCTGTGGCCATAGTCAGAGACTGTACAGTAAACTAATTCATTGGGCCATAAGGAGTGTTTCAGAAAGTGCATTCGTTTAAGGATCTTCATCAAATTGTTTAGCTCTCAAGAGCATCCCAGTTTGAATGGTGATGCTGCCCATGAGCAGACTTTGACATGGTGGCCTCACTTCCTGCTCTCTGAAGCCAGTTCCTGGCTTCTGAGTTCCACGGCTTCATTTCTCCCTTCTGGCCACTCCAGCAGGTCCTTCTCATTTCTAGCACCTGGAAATCATGCCCTGCACAGTCTTTGACCCTTTGCTCATTTTTGTTTACACTCTCTTCCTAGTCTTAAACGCTCTCTGTAAATAACTTTCCGATAGACCTTTCCCCAAGAACTCCAAGATCACATTCAGGGCCAGATGGACATTCTACTAGAAGGTACGGAAAATGTCCCCTCAACTCTCAGTGATGTCCTCCCCAGCAAAACCCCTTCACATGCATTTATAATAAAAGAGACAGACGCACGCATCCTTTACTCTGCTCTCCCAACAGTAGCAACTTGCAAACCCACGATGCAACATCACAGTCAGGATACTGACCTTGAGAGAGTCAAGATACAGAAGATGGGCACACCCACTTCCCTTCTACCCCAATGCCTCCTTACAAATTTATTTTTCTGAGATGAATGTCTGCCATGCAACCTTTGGGTTGTACAGTCGTTGAACTCTCAGTTTTGAAAAGAAACTGTCACACTGATTTCCAGTGTGGCTGGACCACTTTGCGTTCCCATCAGGAATGTACCCAGTTTCCCTGCATCCTCACTGGCATTTGACATTGTCATCGTTTTTTATTTTAGCCATACACATTTGTGTGTAGTGGAATCTCTTTGTGGTTTTAATTTTCATTTCCCTAGTGGCTAATGATGGTAAGTATTTTTTCACGGGTTTATTTGCCATCTGTATAGCCTCTTGGGTGAGATGCCTCTTCATCCAATTTAGCTCATTTTCTAATTGGGTTGTTTGTTGTTTTACTGTTGGGTTTTGAGAAGTCTTTATATATTTTAGATACTAGTCTTCTGTAGACCATCTTCTCCCAAGCTTATATTTTCATATTCTTAACAAAGTCTTTCACAGAGCATAAATTTAAATTTTAATGAGGCCCAGTTTATCAATTTGTCCTTTTATGAATCAAGCTTTTGTTGTCAAATCTAAGATTTCTTTGCCTTACCCTACACTATAAAGACTTCATCTATTTAAAGTTTTATAGTTTTATATTTTAATTTGTCTGTGTTCCATTTCAAGATAATTTGTGTCGAAGATGTGAGACTTAGATTAAGTTTCTTTCTATTTATTTACTTTTTAATATAAGTTTATTTTAATTGGAGGTTAATTACTTTACAATATTGTATTGGTTTTGCCATACATCGACATGAATCCACCACAGGTATACACGTGTTCCCCATCCTGAACCCCCCTCCCTCCTCCCTCCCTGTACCATCCCTCTGGGTCGTCTCAGTGCACCAGCCCCAAGCATCCAGTATCATGCATCAAACCTGGACTGGCGATTCGTTTCATATATGATATTATACATGTTTCAATGCCATTCTCCCAAATCATCCCACCCTCTCCCTCTCCCACAGAGTCCAAAAGACTGATCTATACATCTGTGTCTCTTTTGCTGTCTCGCATACAGGGTTATCGTTACCATCTTTCTAAATTCCATATATATGCGTTAGTATACTGTATTGGTGTTTTTCTTTCTGGTTACAATGAATGTTCAATTACTCTATCACTATTTGTTGAAAAGGCTATCTTTCCTCCATTGGGTTGCTTCTGCATCTTTGTCAAAAATCATTTGGACATATTTTTAAGAGTCTGTTTCTGGATTCTCAGTTCTGTTCCATTGATCTATGTGTCTATTCCTCCACCACGATAATACAGTCTTAATTACTGTAGTTACATTATGTCTTAAAATCAGGTAGACTGATACCTTTCAGTTTATTATTTTTCAAAATTGTTTTAGCTATTTCCTTTAGTGAGTTCCTTTGCCTTTCCATATATATTTTAAAATAACCTATATATCTACAAAAAAATCTTCCTTGGGCTTTGATAGATACTGTGTTAAACCTGCAAATCAATTGGGGAGACTCAACATCTTTACTGTGTTGATTTTTCTAAATCATTTCATAGTGTGTCTCTTTCTCTGTTTATATCTTTAAAATGTTCTTTTATCACTGTTTTGTTCCTTTCCGCAAACAAAACCTGTACTTATCTTGTTAGACATACATCCGCATATTTTTTGTGATTGTATGTGGTATTGTATTTTATTTTACTGTCCTTGTGTCCATTGCTAATATAAAATACAATTGATTTTTGTATATTCACTTTGTATCTTGTGACCTTGCTGAATTCACTTGTTTTTCTAAGAGGTGGTTATTGTTGTTTTTGTTAAATGCTTTAGCATTTTCTATGTAGACAATCACGCCAACTGCAAGTAAAGACAGTTTTATTTCTTCCTTTCCAATCTGAATGTCTTTTATTTTCTTTTTTCCTCTTCTCATTTCTCCAGCTAGAACTCCCAGCACTTTGTTGAATAAAAATAGTAAGAGGGAGCATCCTGGCTCTGTTCCCATTCTTGAGGGAAAAGCTCTCAGTCTTGAACATTAAGTCTAAAATTAGCTATTGAGTTTTTGTAGAAATTCTCTATCAAGTTGAGGAAGTTCCCCTCTGTGTTCATTTTTCTTTGAGTTTTGATTATGCATGTCAGTTGGGTCTTTTTTTTAATAGATATAATTCACACACTATAAAATTCCCTTCTAGAGGACTTCCCTGATGGTCCAATGATAATGAGTATGCCTTGCAGTGCAGGGGCCATGGGTTTGATCCCTGGTTGGGGAAATAAGATCCCTCATGCTGTGGAGCAAGCAAGCCCGTGTGTTACACCTACATGTGCTCTGGAGCCCAGGCAACAAATAATCGGTGCATTGCATTGAAAAGGTCCCGCATGACGAAACAAAGATCCCAACTAAGACCCCACACAGTCAAATAAATAAAAATTTAAAACCAAACAAAAAACTCCTTAAAAAAGTCATTTAGTGGGTTTCAGTATATTTACAAGGTTGTGCAATCATCAACATTGACTCCAGAGCATTTTCCTCACCCCACAAAAGAAATTCTGTCCCCATCAGCAGTCACTGCTATTTTTCTTCTCCCCAGAGCCTGGAAACCAGGACTGTCCCGTGTCTCTCTGGGTTTGTGTACTGAGGACATCGCATATAAATAAAATCACACAATATATAGCCCTTCTGTCTCACTTCTTCCGCTTCTCATAATGCTTTCAAGGTTCATCAATACGGTGGCACATATCAGTAGAATCAGACCTCTGTGTCCAAGGGTTCTGCATTTGTCGGTTCAACCAACTGTGGATCAAAAATATTTGAAAAATAATTTCATAAAATTTCCCAAAGCAAATCTTTAATTCTGTGTATGGTAGCTATTTAGATAGTGTTTACATTGTATCCATGACTAGTATGGTATTAGGTATTATAAGACTCTAGAGATGATTTAAAATATATAGGAGAATGTGCATAAAGTATATAGGAAGATGTACAAATACTATGCCATTTTATATACGGGACTCGAGCACCCACAGATTTTTGGTGTCACTGGGTCCTGGAACCAACCTCTCATGGCACAAACAGACAAAAGAGTTTTTTCTCTCCATTTTATGACTGATGGATACTCCACTGTACTGTGATACCACATTTTGCTGATTCACTCATCAATTGGTGAACATGTGGGTTGGTTCTTTTTTTTTCTTTTATGAATAATGCTTCTGTGAACATTCATGTACAAGTGTTCATGGAGACACATGTTGACAATTGTCTTGGGCATTATGCATAATTGATGAGTTATACAGAAACTCTATGTTTAACGCTTATGAGAACCTGTTAGACTATTTCATAGTAGCTGCACCATTTTACATTCCCACCAGCAATGCATGAGAGTTCCACTTTTTCTGCATCTTCACCAACATTTGTTATTGTAGCAATACTCAGGTGTGTAGAGTGATATCTCATTGTGGTTCTGATTTGCATTTTCTTAAAGAATAATGTTTTTTAAAGGCTAATGATGTTTTTTAAAGGTTAATAATGTTTAGTATTTTTTCATGAGTTTATGGACCCTTTCTTTAGAGAAAGAAAGTGAAAGAGAAAGTGAAGTCGCTCAGTCGTGTCCAACTCTGTGACCCCATGGACTGTAGCTTACCATGCTTCTCCATCCATGGACTTTTCCAGACAAGAGTCCTGGAGTGTGTTGCCATTTCCTTCTCCATTCTTTAGAGAAATATGTACTTAAATTTGTTGTTCTTGTTATTGTTCAGTTGCTAAGTTGTGTCTGACTCTTTGTGATCCTATGGACTACAGCACGCTAGGCTTACCTGTTCTTCACTATCTCCTGGAGTTTGCTCAAATTTATGTCCATTGGTCACTGATGCTATCTAACCATCTTATCCTCTGCTGCCCCCTTCTCCTCCTGCCTTCAATCTTTCCCAGCATCAGGGTTTTTTCCCAATGAGTTGGCTCTTCATGTCAGGTGGCCCAAGTATTGGAGCTTCAGCTTCAGTCCTTCCAATGAATATTCAGGGTTGATCTCCTTTAGGACTGACTGGTTTAATCTCCTTACAGTTCAAGGGACTCTCAAGAGTCTTCTCCAGCACCACATTCCGAAAGCACCGATTGTCTGGCACTCAGCCTTTTTCAGGTTCTCACAGCAAAAATACTGGAGTGGTTCGCCATTCCTTCCTCCAGTGGACCATATTTTGTCAGAACACTCTACTATGACCTGTCTGTCTTGGGTGGTCCTGCAGGACATGGCTCCTAGCTTCATTGAGTTATGCAAGCCCTATCGCCACTACAAGGCTGTGATCCATGAAAGGGCTATTCAAATACTTTTTCCATTGAAAAACAACAACAACAAAAAACTGGGTTGTCTTTCTTTTTATTGAGTTAGGAGAACTCATTATATATTCTGGATTATTAGACCTTTCTCAGATATATGATTTGCAAATATTTTCTCCCCTTCTATGGGCCATCTTTTCACTTTTTTGCTAGTGTCCTTTGAAACACAAAAGTTTTAAGCTTTGGTAAAGTTCAATTTATCTACTTTTTTCCTTCTGTCAACTTTTACTTTGGTGTCGTATCTAAGAAACTTCTCAACCTATGCTCAGAAAGAAAACTCCTGAGTTTTCCTCTAAGAGCTTTACAATTTTAGCTCTTACATTTAGGTCTTTGATCCATCTGGGTTAATTTTTGTATAAGTTGTGAGGTAGGAGGTCCAAATTCATTCTTTGCTATAAATACACAGTCTCACAAAACACTATTCTTTGATCATTAAATTGTTTTAGCACCTTCTTTGATACATAATAAATTGACTGTAAATGTTAGGATTTCTTTCTGATCTTTCAATTCTGTTCATTTGAACTATGCCAGATCATTCAATCTTGATTACTATAGTTTTATAGATAAATATCGATTTTTGAAGGCTCTGTGGTCAGGGGCATATATGTTCATAATTGTTGTCTTAAGGAATAGATCCTTTTATCATTACCAGATACCCTTTTTCTCTAGTAATAATTTTTTGTCTTAAAATTTGTTTTGTCTGATGTTTGTATAGCCATTCCAGTTCTCTTTTGGTTACTATGAATGTCATATCAGTTTTCATTCTTTTATTCAACTTGTTTGTGTCCTTGAATCTGAAGTGTATCTCTTGTGGATAATATCAAATTAGGTCATTTAAAACAATCCACTTTGCCAATCTTGACCTTTTACTGGAATACTTAATCCATTTACATTTAATGTATTACTGATAACATAGGATTTACATCTGTCATTTTGTTTTTTTTTTTCTATATGCCCTATTTTTTGTTCCTCTATTTCTCCATTATCCCCTTCTTTCATATAAAATAGATATTTTCTACTATGCTAATTCCCTTGTCTTCTCTTTCACATATTTTTTTAATTCTTAATGTTTGCCTTGAGGATTACAATTAATATCCTAACTTATCAAAATCTAGTTTGGATTAGTACCAACTTAATTTAAATAGTTTTGAAAACATTGCTCCTAAGTAGTTCTTTCTCCTCCTGACCCTCTTTGTCCTATTCAGTTCAGTTCAGTCGCTCAGTCATGTCCAACTCTTTGCGACCCCATGAATCGCAGCACGCCAGGCCTCCCTGTCCATCACCAACTCCCGGAGTTCACTCAAACTCACGTCCATCAAGTTGGTGATGCCATCCAGCCATCTCATCCTCTGTTGTTCCCTTCTCCTCCTGCCCCCAATCCCTCCCAGCATCAGAGTCTTTTCCAATGAGTCAACTCTTCGCATGAGGTGACCAAAGTACTGGAGTTTCAGCTTTAGCATCATTCCATCCAAAGAACACCAAGAACTGATCTCCTTTAGAAGGGACTGGTTGGATCTCCTTGCAGTCCAATGGACTCTCAAGAGTCTTCTCCAACACCACAGTTCAAAAGCATCAATTCTTCAGCGCTCAGCTTTCTTCACAGTCCAACTCTTACATCCATACATGACTACTGGAAAAACTATAGCCTTGACTAGACGGACCTTTGTTGGTAAAGTAGTGTCTCTGCTTTTTAATATGCTATCTAGGTTGGTCATAACTTTACTTCCAAGGAGTAAGCGTCTTTTAATTTCATGGCTGCAATCACCATCTGCAGTGATTTTGGAGCCCCCAAAAATAAAGTCTGGCACTGTTTCCCAATCTATTTCCCATGAAGTGATGGGACCAGATGCCATGATCTTATGCAAATTACATTTTTACTATATTGTATGCTCATTAACATTATTTATAATTGTTGCTTTATGCAGTTGTCTTTCAAACAATACAGGAGAAAAAAAAGAATTACAAACAAAAATAAACTCATAGTATTCTTTATTTACCTATGTTGGTATCTTTACTTGGGTTTGTTATCTTTCATGTGAATTCCAGTTACTGTCTAATGTCCTTTCGATTTAGTCTGAAGGGTCTGTCTTTATTATTTCTGTAGGATAGGTCTGCTAGTGATGAATTCTCTTTAGTTTTATTTCCCTGAGAATGTCTTAATTTCCCTAAAGTTTTGAAAGGTAGTTTCATTGGGTATAGGATTCTTTGCTGATAGACTTTCTCTTTCAGCACTTTGAATCTCTCTTCCCATTGCCTTCTGGTTCCCATGATTTCTGAAGCGAAATTTATTGATGACATCTTATATAGAGTCACTTTGTTCTCTCTTGCTGCGTTTGAAGTTCTCTCTTTAACTTTCAGGAGTGTGATGACGATGTGTCTCGGTGGTTGTATGTACCTTACCTGGACTTTGTTGAGCTTCTTGGGTGTGCAGATTAATGTACGCCATCAAATTCTGATACTATCCTTGCCAGGGTGTGGAGTGAGGAACCTTATTTTCGTTTGGCAAGGGTAAGTCTAGGTCCCTCACTTAGCTTTTGCTGGCATGAGTGGTGGTGGGGCCACTGTTTTTTCTGGAGCATTTGGCTGGCATAGAGTGGTTATTGTCTTAAAGTATTCCGTCTTCATAGGCTGTCTGTTTCCTCATCCTTTGGCTTGAGAGAGCAGGCTTTTTGGAGGAACTTTTTTTGTTTTTGTTCTTTGTCTGGCACGTCCAGATTGCTAGCTTCTTTAATTGTAAATCTGAGATATACGATGCAATAGAATACTTAAAGAGTCCACCATTGTGTCATTTCTTGGGTCCTGAGCAACAGAGCAAATCTACCTTTTTCTCTCCACCTTTTTGACTTCTTTTTTAAAAAACTGTTTTCAGTTGTGCTTTGCTGAAAGAATAAAGAAGGGTGAATGAACTCCATCTTCCCAGAAATGGAAATTAACTATATTTCTTTTTAAAAGGTACTTTATCATAGCCACCTCATCTTGTTACATTTCTACCTTCCCCACCTCTCAATGTCTGTTCTTTTCACAAATGTTATTCCTTCGTTATTCTCATTGAAGATCCTAAATATTCTTATTTAAAGTCTTTTTTTTTTCCCCCAGACTGTTCTATTATTTTAAATTCCTCTGGAGTCAATTCATATTATGATTATTGATTCTTGGTGGCTATTATTCTTCGCATTAGATGTCTTCATGGACTTCAGAGTTTTGACTTTAAGGCTTAATTTTGGGTAAAAGGGTATCTTTCATTTTCATTCCCTCTTTGTGTACTCAACCCTTTTCCTTCTGAGGTTTGTCTCCCTGGTCAAGCAGTTTGGGGCCACTCCAATGATGCCTGGTCTGCAGTACAGAAATGTGTTTTATATTGCTGGTTCACAATTCCTGCCCCTCTGGGGTCTACTTGTCAATCAATGAAAGTAATAATATTGGCTGTACTCCCTAGCTCCAGGGCCATACTTTCATAGAAGGTGTTGCTCCGTGAAATGGCTGAAGCAGATATTTCAGAGTCCCCTTTGACAGAGGGGTGATCCCTCTCTCCCCTTGATTCAAATAGTAACGTTGGCTCTGTTACCAGCTTTGTGTCCCCATTATGCCTTGGGACTCAGAGCCCAGCTGGCCCACGGCTTTGTCAGTTCTCAGCAGTTTGTGCTTCTGGACTGTGGTGGAGTTTAGATTGGTTTTGAGGCCGTCTAGATGCTCTCAATACTTTTATTGTATAGTTTATTGTCATCCTGTGTTTGTGATAGAGAGCAGCATCTCAGAGCATGAATCATAGTATTATCTGGATCTGAAGTCAAATGCTCTGCTTGTTTGTCTTATTTTAATATTTATTTTCATTTTATTTAGCTCTATTTATGCAATGCCACTTTATGTCCTATTTTAAATAGATGAAATACAAATAAATGATATATTCCTTAGAGTTCACGTTTGGTCATTTCTCAAATCAGGGTGCACCTTATTTTCAGGACACCTGAGAATTTAAGATGGATGGTGTTGGCCACACCTGGAAATATAGCAGACACTTCACTCAGACACACAGCATCCTGTAACCTGGGGCGGTGCAACCCAAGCACTGAGGGCAGAAAAACTGATGGGGTGAATCCACTCACAGGACTGGATTCCTCTGTGTGTTTGGAAAAAGTAGGGGGTGGTAAAGGGACACAGGATAATTTTAGCATTTGAAATCACTGACCTCAGTCAGGATGAGCACAGCTCCTGCCTCCATATGATGTGGGAGAGCTCACAGAAGCAGTTTAAGGAAACACTACGTCCTTTCTTTCTCCCTTTACTTTATGTCCTAGACACTCAGCTGGTCACAAAGATGTACCTTTTGTCACCCTGGGGTACACAGTTGTGGGCACAGCTAGACTATCCTTACTGAGTGTGGACACCATCATGAACCAATTCCCATTTTATAGAAGCGTAAACTGTAAAGATATGAGTGAAGCTGAATTTGCCCCAGGTCTGCCAAAGCGTGCAAGTGGCTGCCAGTTTTTAGCCTCGTTGAAGACGGTGTCTTTGAAAGGCTGGCATGGTGGGTGTCTTTTCTCTCCATCCATGCTCCAGCCTTGAACTGATCGTTTAGAATCAGCTCAGTACTCAAGATTCAAAAAACTAAGACCAAGGCATCTGGTCCCATCACTTCACAGCAAATAGATGGGGAAATAATGGAAACAGTGACAGACTTTATTTTCTTGAACTCCAAAATCACTGCAGATGGTGACTCCAGCCATGAAATTAAAAGACGCTTGCTTCTTGGAAGAAAAGCCATGACCAACCTAGACAGCATATTCAAAAGCAGAGACATTACTTTGCCAACAAAAGTCCCTCTAGGCAAAGCTATGGTTTTTCCAGTAGTCATGTATGGATCTGAGAGTTGGACCATAAAAAAGGCTGAGGACCAAAGAAATGATGCTTTTGAACTGTGGTGTTGGAAAAGACTCTTGAGAGTCCCTTGGACTGCAAGGAGATCAAACCAGTCAATTCTAAAGGAAATCAGTCCTGAATATTCACTGGAAGGACTGATGCTGAAGCTGAAGCTCCAATACTTCGGCAACCTGATGGGAAGAGCCGACTCGTTGGAAAAGACCCTGATGCTGGGAAAGAATGAAGGCAGGAGGAGAAGGGGACGACAGAGGATGAAATGGTTGGATGGCATCACTGACTCAATGGACATAAGCTTGAGCAAACTCCAGGAGGTGGTGAAGGACAGGGAAGCCTAGCATGCTATTGTCCACGGGGTCGCAAAGAGTGGGGCACAACTGAGTGACTGAACAACAGTAAGGTCAAGTAGGAAAAGCACACGCCATGTGTGCCAAGCTGCTTCAGTCGTGTCTGACTCTTTTTGACCCCATTGACTGTAACCTGTCAGGCTCCTCTGTTCATAGGATTCTCCAGGTAAGAATACTGCCATGCACTCCTCCAGGGGATCTTCCCGACTCAACAGACGGAACCCGCATCTCTTACGTCTCCTGCGTTGGCAGGCGTGTTCTTTACCTCTAGTGCCATGTGGGAAGCCCCAAAGGCATCCAGTGAAGTGAGTCAAATAGCTCATCCACTTTGGCCCAGTACTGTCTTTCCTTGACAATTGCCCTGGTGAAGCTGGCAGAGAAAATGGCTGGGGTTCACATACAAGCGTGGTTTATAAAACTTCCACATGGAAAATAAGAGAGAACTCTCAAAAAGGGGTCTATTAAATAAACTGGGTAGGTGGTTTCATTGGAACATAGGCAGTAGTTGAAAACTATGCTTTTTAATGAAAAGTGTTCAAAATTCAGTGTGCTATTAAGGTCACAAAACAGTTCAAAAGACACAATAATTACTAATATTTTATAATATACTACATCTTAGAAAATGATTCGATGGAACTACAAAAATATTACTATTTCTTATCTCAGGTGGAGGGACTCAGAGAGATATAAACTTTTTCAAAAGACTTCTTTGATATCAAAATTTTCTACAATGGATCTATACTACACTGAATTTGCTTGAAGTTAGTACAAAACGAAAGGCAAGTACAAATTTGTCCAACAGTGCTCTTTCATCACTCCAAAAATAGCAGCCACTTTTTTATATAAAAATCAACAGGACAATGTACTTCATTGGTGTATATCATTTACTTTTTACCTGGCTACACGTTAGGAACAATAAATTCATCAAAACTCTCGGCTGAATTAAAAGAATATATATATGGAAAGCAAAGAATAAATACAACCTATGCTCCCAGGGACGAGGGAGCCTGTTGGGCTGCCGTCTATGGGGTCGCACAGAGTCGGACACGCCTGAAGCGACTTAGCAGCAGCAGCAGCACGCACACACAGCTTTACTAGCAGTCTTAGGTACAATTTCAAAGAAAGGAAGACACCGCTTCTAAAAACAAAACGTCAGTAGCCACACTCATCACTGACTGGCTGCTGAGGAGAGGCACGGGGCCTTCACGTCACTTCCGGGGCGCGGCCTCGGCCGCGCGGGAGCGGATGGTCTCCATGGCAACCAGCGGAGACCGCGCTAGGCCCCCCTGCAGCCCACACCTCCGCGGTGCCGCTCCCCGCCCGCGCCGCGACCCGCCCTGGGCCACGACCTGGGCCTCGGTCCCAGCCTGCCTCGTGCTCCCGCCAGAAGCTGCCCGCGCCCGCCTCCCGCCGCCGCCTCGACCTGACCTGACCGGGAAGCAGTTCCGGCGGGCCGCCGCCGCCGCCGTGACTCATCGGCCAGCCCGCATCCCGGCGATCGGGCCATCTTAGTGGCGGCCGGCCCGGGCAGACGGAGCCGCGGAGACCCAGGTAGGCGCCCGCCGCCCGCCCTCGGCCCTCCGGCACCGCCGCCGCGAGAGCTTCTTCCCTTTGTTCTGCCCCATGTGGGCGCCGGTCCTCTGGCTGGGGGGCGCTCGCCTCGCCGCCCGCCCTTTGCCCCTCCCACGCCGCCTCCCTCCCTTCGAACCCCCTTTCCGCAGTCGAAACCTTTTTTTCTTTAAAACCGTGTTTTCATCCTTCAGGGCCCTGCAGCCCACTGTGGCCTTGTGAGCGCGGCGATTCAGGAGCGACATCCGGAGCTCGGGATCCGCGAGGGCCTGCACCCCCCACCTGGCCCGGGGCTGTGCGCATCTCTGGGTCCGTCTGCCCTGCCCTCTTGTTGGGTCTTCTCGGCCACGCTTGAGTCTTGAACCCCCGACCCCTAACCCTATTGCCTCTGGGTCTACCCAATTATAGCATCACAGGTGCTCAGGTTCTGGGTTATCCAAACCCAACCCCAGCCCCCCGTCACCACCTTCCTCCACTTTCGTCATTCTCAGCCTTTGACTGACCTCTGGCCAACATGGTCCAACCCCAGACCTCAAAAGCTGAAACCCCAGCCTCTGCAGCTGCTACTAGTGCCCCCATGGACGACGTCATCGACACCCTGACCTCGCTGCGCCTCACCAACTCGGCGCTCAGGCGCGAGGCCTCGACCCTTCGCGCAGAGAAGGCCAACCTCACCAACATGCTGGAGAGCGTGATGGCTGAGCTGACCCTGTTGCGCACCCGGGCTCGGATTCCCGGGGCGCTGCAGATCACCCCACCCATCTCGGCCATTACCTCCAATGGGACCCGGCCGATGACCACGCCCCCGACCTCGCTGCCCGAGCCCTTTTCCGGAGACCCCGGCCAGCTGGCGGGCTTCTTGATGCAGATGGACAGATTCATGATCTTCCAGGCCTCCCGCTTCCCCGGGGAGGCCGAACGAGTGGCGTTCCTGGTGTCCCGGCTCACCGGGGAGGCCGAGAAGTGGGCGATTCCCCACATGCAACCCGACAGCCCCTTACGAAACAACTATCAGGGATTCCTGGCCGAGTTGCGGAGAACCTACAAGTCTCCGCTGCGGCACGCGCGGCGCGCGCAGATCAGAAAAACTTCGGCCTCCAATCGAGCCATGCGGGAACGGCAGACCCTCTGCCGCCAGCTGGCCGTCACCGGCACAGCGCCCTGCCCGGTGCACCCAGCCTCCAATGGGACCAGTCCAACCCCGGCCCTGCCCACCCGCGCTCGGAACCTTTAGGAATCGGCCATCATCCTGGTCGCATCTGCAGCCATCCAGGTAGCATACCCACTTTGCTGCATAGAAGAAGTGTCCATCCCACGGCATCACTTTGTCTGAAGACGTCCCTTCCTGCCTCTGCAGACCTGCTCCATGAGGACATCTCCCATCATCACTCTGGGGCGCCCTGTGACCCACCCTGCTTCCTGGCATCACGTGCTCGCTTGGGCCCTCCACTGCATGTTTCCTTTCTCTTGCTTGCAATTCCAGCTCTTCTAGTGGCCTCAGCTCTGCTGCTTGGTCAGTCTCACTCACAATGCACTTGGGACCATTTGGGCTGACGTTTTCCCCAGCCTGACCAGGTTCACGGATGCAGCTCCCCCACCCTCTGCAGGCCCTGGGGCGGTTCCCCACCTGATCGCCCTGTTCTCAGTGATGAGCTTGCTGGTGCCAAAAAGAAGCCTCTTTGGCCAGGCAGGTGGCTTGACCTGGAGAGGGGAGTCTGGAGTCCTGCCCGCCCCTCCAGGGCCCAGCGTAGCAGGTAGGGGCCTCATCTCTGCTGTCAGTGTCCTAGTGATCACGGCCGGGAGTTTCCAGAGCTCTCGGGGGGCCCGCTTCACTCTGCACAGGAGTAGGCAGTCACTGTGCCCCATTGCTGCCCCTGGAAAGACGGATAGTCCAGCCTTAGGGGCGCGCCCCCAGAGGCCAACCCCCGCCCCCCCATCAGTGCCTGGCTTTAGCTGCCAGTGTTTTGATAGCACCTGGGTTGGGGGAATCTGGAACTCGCCTGCTCAGAAGGTCAGTGTGGCTGGAATCACTGGGCACCTCCACATACGTGTCCATCTGTGCCTGAGCTCCCCTGGCAGGCTGAGGGGTGGGCTTGAGAGGCTTACTCTGCTGCCCTGGTCCCCCATGGAGTCAGTGGTGGTGTGTAGCCCCCTTTTCTCTCTGCCCCCCGCATGTGGAGGTGGGCCTGTCTGGCTTGAGACCTGTTCCCTTCTCCACATAGGGGCATGCGGCCTTCACCTCAGCTCCTGGAACCACACACACGGTCTTTAGGTCTCCAAAGCCTCGGTAGCATGCCCTCCCCAGGCCTGGGCTGTCCATCAGACGTCTAGCCTCTGTCCCAGAAAACCTGGACTCAGGGCTGGGAGCCCCAGCTCCCCTGGACACATCATGGAGCCCTTAGACCTAGGCGGTGTCTGCCTGTCTGACCCCAGCCGGGGCGGTGCTGGCATTTGCAAAGGAAAAGAGTAGCGGGCTGCCCAGGTCCTAAGGTAGTGACAGTGTAGGGCTGGCGCTCGGGTCCTGATTCTGAGAGACAGAGCCGTGCCTCTGAGTGGTGGGTGGCCTTGTGCTTTCTCCTGGGGATGCCCAGAGTCACTTTCTAAACGAGGCTTGGCCAGGCCCTTTGACCTGGGTTGCTCCTGCCTTATTCGATACCAATGACGCCCTGCCCCCAGGTTGTGGGGAAATGGGCCATCCTTCCCTGGGTTTATTGGTCCCGGCCTGACTGCAGGAGGATAACCTCTGCTCCCCCCTACAAGCCTGCATCTTGGGGCCTCCAGAGGTTGTCTCCTAGGACCCACGCCCTCCTGAGCAATTCGATGATGCTGGGGAGAGTGACTGTGTTCCTGAAAGTCCACTGGCTGCAAGGTCAAGGTGGTTCTGTGGCTGCTGGAGTTCACGGACCATTGCCACCCCTCATCGTAAACTCTGTTAGCCCAATCGCCCTGCTGAACCACTGCCTGAACATAGGCTTCAGACCCCCCTAGATGCCAGCCAGACTGTTCAGGCTGGACCATGGTGCTCATTAAGCATGAAGTAGGGGAGACACGGGGCCACTCTTAAGGGGGGGCATGGGCTCTCCGGTGAGAGGGGTGCTCAGACCACTTGCACTTCTTGCTCTCTTCTGCCAGCCTGCCAAGTAGAGGTGCCCACAGCTGAAGGGGTATGATGGCCCCCACAAGAGAGGGGGCCTGCAGGGCTGGCTGGCACCTTGAAGGTTTCCACGTGGCCCGGCCCAGCCAAGGCAGGAGACCCAGCCCAGGAGCAGGGCAGGAACTGTTTGCCAACCTTGGGGTCTGCCCAGGTGGCACTCAGAAGTCCTACCACATTTGCATCCGCGCCTTGTTTCAGCCGCTGCACCTCGCTAAGCTGGGGCCTGCCCTCTGCATGTGGGTCCTTGTGCCCAGCCCTGGCTGCTGCCCCGGCTTCGCTTGGCTTGGTGATGTGGCAAGCCGTTGGTGCTCATGGTTACAGGTTGAGGACTGGTGCTGTTGGACGTCCGTGACCTTCTTGATTGCCTCCTGCGGCCTTGGAAACCGGAGTGGATGTGAGGCTTGGGGTTGGATTTGGAAGAAGCCCCGCGGTGGGAGCCCCCGGTGGCTCTAGTGGAAGACACCCTCGTCCCCAGCTGGAGAGGACAACCACGCTCCATGCAGCCCAGAGCAAGAACACATGGCTGAGAGGCTCAAGTTGGAGAAGGCAGTGGCGGAGGAGAGCTGCTCTGTACATATTTGGGGGTTATACTTTCTCTAAATTTAAGAGAACAGGTGATTTATAAAAGGGCCAGGCAGTTAGTAGTGTTAACCGTGCATGTGAGGGAAGGTTTTATGTTTTCATGGTGTTCACGGTACTTGGACTACCTTGTGACTGTTCCTTGGTCTCCACGTTGCCCCATCTGGTAAGGAAGATTCATAGTGTAGCAGGGCACCATTTGAGATCAAAGTTAGGAGGGGTGACCTCTGGCCTGCTGTGTTGTGCGACCTTGGGATTAACAATGTCCCAGAGCATTTCGGTGACTTCTGGGAAAAAACCGAGACCTGTGTCCCTGGTCCCAGGTGAGTATGTAATGAGTAAGTTGTGACCCAGAGCCCAAAAGAGCCGTGTGAAGTGCAGGTAAGACTTTTCTGATGCGTAAGCTGCTGTTGTCAAGAGGGACAGAACCACCTGCTGGACCATGATTCTGGCCTTTAGGAGAATGAACAGATGTGGGGAGAGCTGGGCAGATTACTTTAAGGGAGCAGCCCTGTGAGTGTGTAAGAACACACATGCCCCAGCCAGCTTCCAGGGCTGGAGTTCGGGCAGGAAGAGAGAACTTGGCAGAGGTCCCGTCCATCTTGCAGCCAGAGTAGGAAGCCTGGACCTCCTCTACTTGAGAAGCCTTAGGTTAGGGGCTTAGAGATGGAGACACAGCTGGCCTCTGGAGAAGGCAACGAAAGCTTGGCCGTGTGGGGAGAGGATTGGGGTTTAGGAAAATCCATCACCCACCGCGAGTGGACAGAGCTGATGACTGGTGTAGTTGTGGCCCCCCCCGTGTTGAGTGTGGTGGGCACAGCACAGATGCAGTAGATGGGGAGGGGTTACTTACTGCTGGCCCCTCGCTGCAGCACCACTAACTCCTTTCCATAAGTAACCACGTACTAGTTCGTTTCATTATCAAAGTCAACCTACACATTATAGAAATTTTGGAAAATAGAGGAGTAGAAAGATGTACAGTTTTAACATTTTGGTGTTTCTCCTTCCAGTCTCCCCTCACCCCAATCATGGTTCCTCTGCTTTTTAACATTGGGATGCTACCTTCTGTAACACGGTACTGTGTGGCTGTTCTCAGTTACATCATGGGCATCTTTCTCAGTTCATTTTGAAATGGCTGCATACTCTGCTATCAGGCAGTGCCATTGGTTGTTCACCAATGCTCTTACTGATTTTTCACCATTGGAAATCGATGACTATCTTTGTGCATAAAGCTTTCCCTGATTCAAGTTATTTCCTTCGGATAGGTCCTCAGAGGTGGGATGATGGAATTAAAGAATATGAGGACCTTCGAGGCTCTGATTACGTGTTAAAACGGTTTCCAGAAATGTTTGTGTCCATTTACACGGCCACCAGCAAGGATAAATGTGCCCACCTTGCCAGCACTGAGTGTTTTCATCTGGTTAAATATTTGCTAATCTGGTCATGGAAAAATAGCATTGTATTTTAGTTTGCATTTCTTTTTTTTTTAATTTCTGGCAAACTAGAACATCTTTCAGGTTAAGCAGTTGTATTTTGTGCGTTGTTGTGTCCTCTACTCTTACCTACTGGCATTTGATGAGTTTGTATAAGCTCGTTGCATATTAAAGATATTAACCCGTTGTGTGTCGTACTCGCTGCACGTGTTTCCAGCTTTTTATTACTGACTTTAACCTGACACATAGCCGATCTGTCCCTTCACTGGGCCCTGTGCCCACCAAACTAACACAATGCAGGTGCTTACATTTGTCCCTTTTGGTCATGACTGTATCGCTGCACCTGTAACAGTGTGTCAGGACACACAGTAGGGACGCCATAAACGTTTGTGGGACTGTTACATGGATGGATGTGCTGAGTGCTGGGACCCCACCGAAGCACTTACAGACCCAGGACTGCTCACAGGCCTTTTGGCCCCAGATCCCTTCATACCACTCAAAATCCTTTAGAACCCCAGAGAGCTTCTAATGTAGGTTTTGTTTATCAGTATTTACCATATTGCAGATTAAGATGGAGAATGTTTCTAAATGCTGTTTAGAAGATAAACTCATTACCTGACCACATAAACAGCATATTTTAAAGAAAACTGTTTTCTTTTAAAAAAGGAGGGGAGTGGGGAAGTTCTCACTAAATTCTTCCATGGTTTTCAAGTTTCTTTCTTGTCTGGCTTAAGAGAAGACAGCTGGGGCCTCAGACCTGCCCCTGCTCTTCATCTTTTGCAAGAACACCTATCATGTCGTCTGGAAAATTCCACTGTACACTCAGGAGACAGCAGGAGTGGACAAGACCCAGATATTTTGGTAACATGAAAACAGGAATGCCTCCCAGGCCCGGAAGAGGTCCTGCCCACTTTGAGAACCTCTGGTCCAAGAAGAGACAGAACAGTTTGTCCTGCAAACACCTCCATCTCTTCTTTGTGGTTTCCTTCGCTGCTTTAAACTTAAAGTCTTTGTTTCCCTCTAGAATTAATAAAGACATTTCTGGAATTAGTTTGGTTTGTAGTGTGAGGTGAAGATCTGACTTGACTTCTCAGTGTTTAAACCAATAACCTGAGCTCATGTATTCTCATCTATTTTAACTTCATTCTCTCCTTCATTCATATGTTTCTTCATCCCATCTGAAAACCTTACCTATCAGAGGGCCAACTTTCCCAATATCTGAGGATCCATTTTCTTCCCCCAGAACCTCCTTTTAAAAAATGATATCGGGGCTTCCCAGGTGGCTCAGTGGTAAAGAACCCACCTGCCAATGCAGGAGACGCGTTGGCCACGTGGCCTGGGAAGATCCCTCCTGCCGCAGAGCAGCTAAAGCCCGTGCACCACAACCACTGAGCCTGTGCTCTGGAGCCTGGGAGTCACAGCCAAGCAGCCCGTGCACCCTAGAGCTTGTGTTCTGCAGCAGCCGGAGCCACTGCAGCGAGACAAGCCTGTGCACTGTGTCACAGAGGAGCCCTCATGGGCCACGACTAGAGAAAAGTCCATGCAGCAGGGGGGTATCCAGCCCAGCCAGAATTAAAACCTAAAAATGATTTTGAGGTTATACTTTGTGCTCCCCTCTAACGGGGGATCTGCCCCTTCTGGTTTTCTTGGCTGTTAGCGCCACATGAACATGAATTCTAAATTTTGCTCCACCTCTAGGACAGGTGCGGGGCTGCCCAGTCCCGTACAGGCCAGCACCCTGGAGGGTGAGCGGCCTCTGCTCTTTCTGCCCACGGAAGGCCCTGCCCGGGGCATTTCAACCAACATTCCTCTCCGACTGGTGGCTGGTTTGGAGTTGGGATAAAAATCTATGCCCCAAGTGGCTAGCCTGCTGTGTGCTGAAGCATCTTCTGTTTGGAAGTATCTGGAGCGCTGGCTGGCCCCGGATGGCTGGTCCTGAGAGGCTTACAAGGGCCGGCCTGCCTCTTTCTGTGGACCTTCCCTGGGTTCCGGAACCTCTGGAGGTAGCTGGGAAGGGTTTTGGATTCCAAATGGTATTGAAAGTGAAAGTGAAGTCGCTCAGTCATGTCCGACTCTTTGCGACCCCGTGGACTATAGCCCACCAGGCTCCTCCATCCATGGGATTCTCCAGGCAAGAATACTGGAGTGGGTTGCTATTTCCTTCTCCAGGGGATCTTCCTGACCCAGGGATTGAACCCGGGTCTCCCGCATCGCAAGCAGACACTTTAACCTCTGAGCCACCAGGGAAGCCCCCCCAAATGGTATTGTGTCCCCAGAAACCTGCCGGTCACACTTCAAGCAGCACATTTAAACCAGCAGAGAGAGCCTGCCGACTCTCTCAGATCTTATCTGAGCAGTCTCAAAGACGGGAGGCCTCTGTGATCGGCCGGTGAGTTTCCAGCGGCCGCCTCAGGCTCTCGGCCTCCGCTGAAGCCTCTTGCTGTCAAGAAATATGACAGTCACCTCTAGGCATGCACTGTCCAGGGGCGTCGAGCTGGGCTGTCCCTGGTGGAGCCAAGACCACACACAAGAGGGAAAGCCCGTGTTCTGAACTTGGAGAGCGGCTGACGAGCCATCAGTCCCACGCCTGTGTGGACGGCCTAGCTGGGTCACCCTACCAGCCCTAAACACAGAGTGCTGGTAGGCCGGCAGCTTCTTTGCCAAGTTTTCTTTTCTTCCCTGGTGGCTCAGCTGGTGAAGGATCTGCCTGCAATGTGGGAGACCTGGGTTCAATCCCTGGGTTGGGAAGACCCCCTGGAGAAGGGAGAGGCTCCCCACTCCAGTATTCTGGCCTGGAGAATTCCATGGACAGTAAAGAGTCGGACAACTGAGCAACTTTCACTCATTCACTGGGCAAAAAGCCAGACCACGCTCCCCAGCCTCCTCTCCAGCCCAGCAGGGCTCAGTGACGTGCAAAAATGCTGGCGGGAGGGCTGGTCTGTGTTCTCCTCCTTCAACTCTTGGATCCCTGCTGATGGTCAAGGCAACCTTGGAAAACACTTGGTGAGGGGGGCAGGCCCGCAGGACAGAGGCTCCCAGCCGCGGTTTGGAGGAGTGCTGCCAGGGCCCCCCACAGTGGGGCCCACCAGGCTGAAGGCCTGGGGCCCGGAGTGTGACTGGGTGGTGGTCGCCCAGCGTGGCGGGTGGGGGCGGGGAGCGGGATGGGTGGTCAGAGGAGGGGTGAGCCCCCCGGCCATTCAGCACCAAGTGGGGGCCACGGAGAGGCCACAGTGTCTCCGGGAGCCCTGAGTCCTCCTCGCCTGAGCGGCCCTGCACAGGGGCCAGTGTGGCCTGGGGAAGTGAAGAGTGAAGCCGAGAGACCAACTTAGTCCCTCCAAAGCCTCTGGGGTCATGGAGGGCTCTGGCTAACCCTGGGGAGAGGGGGTGAGACACACCCAGAACTGTATTTGAGCCGAATACTCCCCAGAAGTACTTCCCAGGTGGTGTTAGTGGTGAAGAATCCACCTGAAATGAGGGGGTCGCAGGAGATGCAGGTTCAATTCCTAGGTTGGGATGATCCTATAGAGGAGGAAATGGCACCCCACTCCAGTATTCTTTCCTGGAGAATCCCATGGACAGAGGGGCCTGGGGGGCTACAGTCCATGGGATTGCAAAAGTCGGACACGACTGAACGACTTGGTCGCACGCACACAGGCAGATGGCTTAGTTTTAACAAGCACCCACCCGTTCTACAGACAAAAATGACAAAAATACCTTGGAATGTGGCCAAGATATCATTCAGGAACCTCACACCTCGCGGGAAGGGGTTTGATAGATCCCTCTGGACTGGAGTTTGGAAGAAATAAAATTGTTGCTATTTCTATTCCCAATGAGTTGAGATGCCTCAATAAACCAATTCCACTTAATTCACTAAAAGAATGAAAACCCCACAAAGCTATGAAATAACAAAACGGGAAAAGCAGAGAAATCTCAGGTATTCTCAACCCTACAGGAGCTTTAGGGCACGAAAAACAGTGTGTCAGAGTGGCTCCGCCCTATGTACGCCAGCTGCCCGGAAGGGTTTAGAAGAACCTTTGGAATCTGAATGAGCAAAGAACCAGATAACACACTGCTGTGTACCTGCTGTCTGCCAGAGACGGTGCTAGAAGCTGAAGATGCAAGGGTGAGCAAGACAGAGGACACATTGGCCCCTGTGGAGTCCTCCTCCTTGCTATGGGGGACGAGAACAACAAACCCATGTGTACCTCATACGAGGGAGGGGGCAGATAGGGTCCAAGGTGGTCTCTACAAGGGCTTGAGACTCAGCCGAGCCCCAAGGGAAAGAGAGAAGGGGGCTTGGACTCAAGCCTGACCGTGGTGCTGAAGAGGAAAAGTTATTATGCAAATCCCTGCGTAGTCTTAAAATCAATAGTGTCTTAGATTCAAGGAACTATTTTTTTTCCAACTTCAAATTACACTGAATAACGCTTCTGCATTCTCCATAAAGTAGACTTAATACAATACACATTTGTTACACTGTTACAAAGGTTATTTGAAAACAAACTAACCACTTCATAATATTTCCTCACATGGAGGTATATAATTCGTGTAGCTGTTCTTCCCAGACTGGCTCCATTAAAAAAAAAAAAAAAGTTAAGATCTAATTTACATACAGTGAAGTGAGCAGCATTTAAGTGCATACTCGGGTGTGTTTTGACAAATGTATGTGCTCATGTCACCACCCTCTAAATCAAGATGTAGAACATATCCATCACTCCAGGAAGTTCCCTGGTGCCCCCTGCCAGTCAATCTCTCCCCACGCCAGCCGGGCAACCGTTTTAATATCTGTGCCCATAGATTCACTCTGACTGTTCTGGAATTTCCTATCAATGGATTCACGAAGCATGCACTCCCTTGTATTTTAAGCGTCTCTTGTTATTAGAGCGTTTTAACATCCATCCATGTTGGTACTTACTTTTGTTCAGCTGCTGTTTTGTCTGACTCTGTGTGACCCCATGTACTACAGCACACCAGGCTCCCCGCCGTCCTTCACTGTCTCCCAGAGTTTGCTCAAATTTGTATCCATTGGACTCTGATGCTGGGAGGGATTGGGGGCAGGAGAAGAAGGGGACAACCGAGGATGAGATGGCTGGATGGCATCACAGACCTGATGAACGCGAGTCTGAGTGGACTCCGGGAGATGGTGATGGACAGGGAGGCCTGGCGTGCTTCGATTCATGGGGTCGCAAAGAGTCGGACACGACTGAGAGACTGATCTGAACTGAACTGAACTGAGCTGATGCGGTGATGTCATCCAGTCGTCCCATCCTCTGCCGCCCCTTTTTCCTTTTGCCTTTAATCTTTCCCAGCATCAGGTGGCCAAAGGAACGGCACTTCAGCTTCAGCATCAGTCCTTCCAAGGAACATTCAGGAATGGTTTCCTTCAGGATGGACTGGTTTGATCCCCTTGCTGTCCAAGGGACCCTCAAGAGCCTTCTCCAACACCACAATGGTGGTGCACGTATTGGTTGTTCGTTACTTATTATTGCTGATGAACAGTTCACTTCACTCTGTAGATAGACCCTAGCTGTTTCACCATTCATCTGTTAATGGACATCTAGGCTGTTTCCAGGTTGGGCAAATACAAATAAAGTTGCTATGAACATCCCCAGATAAGCCTTCTTGTGTACTTGTTTGCATTTCTCTTGGGTGAATATCAGGGGCTGAATTGCTGGCTCATAGGTACGCTCTACCGCTTTATAAGCAGCTGCCAAACTGCCTCCAGGATGGTTGCACTATTTTACACTTGTGTGTGTGAGTTCTCATTGGTCTGGCTTCCTCTCTTCACTTGCTGTTTTCAGTCATTTTAATTTCAGCTATTCTGGTTAGTGGGTAAGAGTATCCCATAACAATTTTTCTTTACGTTTACCTGAATTCAAATGATTCTGAGCCCATCTTTGCTAGCCATGAATGTATTTTCCCTCCTGATGTTTTATGAAAGATACCAAACATACAAAAAAGTTGAAAAAAAAAAACTGTACCGTAAACATCCAAATATCCATCAGTTACATTCTACAACGAACACTATGCTAAATTTTCTTCATTACATGTTCATCCATTCTTCCATCCATCCTCAATATCTTACTTTTAATGCATAGCGAAGTAAGTGAAAAACGCTAGTATACTTCACTCCTAAACACTTAGCATGCAGGTCACACACTAGACTTCAATATTTGTTACAGTTAATTTTTTAATCTGTGAGAGGAGGATTAATTCACCTATAGTGAAATCATTATCAATTTTTTTTTTTTCCCACTCTGAGTGCCACTGGGATCTTGGTTCCCTGACAAGCGATTGAACTCTCGGCCCCTGCCTTGGAAGCATGGAATCTTAACCACTGCACCCGCCAGGGAAGTCCTGAAACCATCAGTTTTAAGAATACCATCTGAGGAGTTTTGAAAAATGCATCCACCATCCAGCCATCTAATGGGTCACTGTTACCCAAGCCCCTATCAATGTATAGCACATCACCACCCAGAAAATTTCCTAGTGCTCCTCCCTAGTCTTAAGAATTTTTGTCAATCCACAAGACACAAAGTGTCCTGTAATTCCTTTCAAAAAATGATCTTAACTTAAAAATTTTTATTGAAATACAGTTGATTTACAACGCTGAGTTTATTTCAGGTGTATAGCAAAGTGATACAGTTATCTGTATCTATGTATATATCTATTTTTTAAGATTCTTTTCCAGTTTTAACTTTTACATGTAGGTTGTGATTCATCTCAAATAAATATTTTGTCAGCGATATGAGATGGGGTTGAAATTTGTCCCCCCACCATATGGATATCTAATTGCTTTAAAATAATTTGTTGAAAGACTCTATCTGTCCATTGGATTGCTTTGGTGACTGTTTAAGTCAAAAGACCAAATAGAGTTTGTCTACTTCTGGACTCCTTTTTTATAAATCTATTTGTCTACTCCCATGCCGGCACCATGCCATCTTGATCACTGTGACTTTGTAGTAAGCTTCGAACTCAGGGTGTATAAATGCTGCAGTGATGGTCTTCCTCTCCAAGATCCCTGTGGGAAGCCTACGTCTGTGCGCTCCAGTTAGTAAGTCACTAGACATATGTGGCTATTTAAATTTATTAAAATTAAGTAAAATGAAAGATTTAGTTCCTTGGGTACAATAACCACGTTTTAAATGCTCAGGAGAGCATTTCCATTATCATAGTTCTATTTTAGGTCCTTTGCAATTCTATATAAATTTTATAATCATTTCATCAATTTCTATTAAGGAAACCCGCTGGGGCTCTGATTGGAAAGGAATTGAATCTACAGATTTAAGTGGTTGGAAACTGACATTTTAATAATGTCGAGGCTTCCAATACATGAATATGGTTTATTGCTCACTTTGTTTAGAATTTCTTTAATTTTTCTCAGCAGTTTTGCAGTTAATGTCCTTATATGTCTTTTGTGAAGTTATTCCTAAAGATTTTATGATTCTTGGTAATATTTAAATGGAATTACATAAAATTAATTTTGTAATTGTTTGTTGTTAATGTATAAAACCCAAACTCATTTTCATATTTGCTTTTATTCTGTGACTTTGCTGAATTCATGCATTAGTTCTGGAGTCATCCCCAACCTTTTCAGGATTTTCTACACTCACGATCATATCGTCTGTGAATAAAGAGAGTTTATGTCTGTCTTTTCATTCTGGATGTCTTTTATTTTTCTTCTCACCTTTCACACTGTCTAGGGCTTTCTAATCGGAGAAGGCAATGGCAACCCACTCCAGTACTCTTGCCTGGCAGATCCCATGGAAGGAGGAGCCTGGTAGGCTGCAGTCCATGGGGTCGCTGAGGGTCAGACACGACTGAGCGACTCCACTTTCACTTTTCACTTTCCTGCATGGAGAAGGAAATGGCAGCCCACTTCAGTGTTCTGGCCTGGAGAATCCCAGGGACCCGGGAGCCTGGTGGGCTGCCATCTATGGGGTCGCACAGAGTCGGACATGACTGAAGCGACTTAGCAGCAGCAGCAGTAGGGCTTTCTAATACAGTGTTAGAAGTCATGGATTGAGTAGTCTTGCCTTATTCCTGACCTGGAGGAACATTGAGGATATTTCATATTAGCTGTAATGCTAAGTAGTAGGTTTCTTATACATACCTTTTAACAGATTCATGAGCTTTTCGTCCATCCCTCCTTTGTGAGAGTTCTTTTTTTTTTTTTTTAAATCATGAATAGATGTTGAATTCTGTTCAGTGCTTTTTCTGCAGTTTAAACAATCATATTTTTTCTCTTTCATCCTGTTAACATGGTGAATTAAACTGACTGATTTTCAGAAGCGAAACCAACCCCGCTTTCTCAGGATAAACACAACGTGGTAATCCAGTATTATCCTTTTTATAAAATGGTGCATTTGCTTTGCTAATATTTTAAAGTAACTTTTGTGTTTGTTATTGATAGGGATATTGGGCTGTCATTTTCTTTTCTGCAACGTCTCTGTTATTAGGGTTTATGCTCACCTCATGAAAGACTAGGAGCTCTTCCTCTCTGTTTTCTGAAAGAGTTTATGTAAGATTAGATTATTTCTTCCTCAATTGTTTAGTGAAGTAATACCACATGGATCTGGAGTTGGCCATAAAGATGGCTGAGCATCAAAGAATTGATGTTTTTGAACTGTGGTGTTGGAGAAGATTCTTGAGAGTCCCTTGGACTGCAAGGAAATCAAACCAGTCCATCCTAAAGGAGATCAGTCCTGAATATTCATTGGATGGACTGATCCTGAAGCTGAATCTCCAATACTGTGGCCACCTGATGTGAAGAGCTCATTGGAAAAGACCCTGATGCTGGGAAGATTGAGGGCAAGAGGAGAAGTGGGTGGCAGAGGACTAGATAGTTAGATAGCATCACCAACTCAATGGTCATGAATCTGAGCAAACTCCAGGAGCTGGGGAAGAACAGGGAAGCCTGCAGTCCCTGGGGTCTCAAGGAGTCCGACACAATTTAATGCCTGAACAACGATCAAGTGTTCATTAGTGAGTTCAGTTTCTTTAGCAATTCGATGGGACTGGTCAGTCATCTGTGTCATCTTTAGTGAACTTTGTAGTGTGTGTCTTTTTTTGGGAATGTGTCTATTTTATCCAAGTGAGCAAATTTACTTGCATAACGTTGTTAATAATATTCCTTATTGAAATCTATAGCATCTCGAGTGTTTTCCCCTCTTCTATTGCATAATACTGTCCTTTTTTAAAAACGTTCTGATTAGATGTTTATCAATTTTACTGATCTTTGCAAACTACCATTTTTTATTTCATTGATTTACTCCACATTTCTGTTTTCCATATCATTGGCTTCTGCTCTTTGTTTTCTTTTTTTTTTAATTGAAGTACAGTTGATCTACAGTGCCATGTTAATTTCTGCTCTATAGCAAAGTGACTCAGGTACACACACACACACACACACACACACAGACAGACACACACACACATATATATTCTTTTTCATATTCTTTTCCATTATAGTTTATCACAGGATACTGAATATAGTTTCTGAGCAACAGAGCCTTGCTGTTTCTCCATTCTATATGTAACAGTTTGTATCTGCTAATACTGAACTCCCCATCCATCCCTCCTCCGCTCCCCTCCCTCTTGGCAACCACTAATCTATTCTTTATATCCCGGATTCTGTAGGTAAGTTTGTGTCATATTTCAGATTCTACAAATAGATGATACCATATAGTATTGCCGCTTACTCCTTGGAAGAAAAGTTATGACCAACCTAGATAGCATATTCAAAAGCAGAGACATTACTTTGCCAACTAAGGTCCGTCTAGTCAAGGCTATGGTTTTTCCTGTGGTCATGTATGGATGTGAGAGTTGGACTGTGAAGAAGGCTGAGCACCGAAGAACTGATGCTTTTGAACTGTGGTGTTGGAGAAGACTCTTGAGAGTCCCTTGGACTGCAAGGAGATCCAACCAGTCCATTCTGAAGGAGATCAACCCTGGGGTTTCTTTGGAAGGAATGATGCTAAAGTTGAAACTCCAGTACTCTGGCCAGCTCATGCGAAGAGTTGACACATTGGAAAAGACTCTGATGCTGGGAGGGATTGGGGGCAGGAGGAGAAGGGGACGACCGAGGATGAGATGGCTGGATGGCATCACGGACTCGATGGACGTGAGTCTGAGAACTCCGGGAGATGGTGATGGACAGGGAAGCCTGGCGTGCTGCGATTCATGGGGTCACAAAGAGTCGGACACGACTGAGCGACTGAACTGAACTGAACTGATAGTATTGCCTTTCTCTTTCTGACTTACTTCACTCAGTATGTTAATCTCTAGGTCTATCCACGTTACTGCAAATGCATTGTTTTGTTCTTTTTATGGCTGAGTAATATTCCATTGCTTATATATGTCAAGGAAGTATATACGCTTCTGTATCCATTTGTTGATGGATGTCTAGTTTTTTCCCATGTCTTGCCTATTGCGCATAGTGCTGCTATGAATATAGGTGTGCGTGTATCCTTTTGAATTATAGTTTTGTCCAGACAAATGCCCAGGAGTGGGACTGCTGGGTCATATGGTAATTTAGTTTTCTGAGGACCCTCCATACTTTCTCTGTAGTGGCTGCACCAGCTAACACTGCCACCAACAGAGCAGGAGGGTCCCCTTTTCCTCACGCCATCTCCATCTGCTTTTATCTTGATATTCCCTGCCGTCTGCTTCCTCTGGGTTGCAGTCACTCTTCCTTTTCACAGTTTGTAAGGTGGAAGGTGCCTTTTGCTTCTCCAGAAGCAGTGGGCCTTCCCTAGGTGGTGCTGTAGGGAGAACTTCCTACTTTGATACAGAAGGCGAGCGTGGTCTTGAAGGTTTGTGTATCAGTCGGAGCACAGCTTTCTCTGGCCTCCTGTCCTGCCCCCACTGTCCGTCGTGGGCACCAAGTCAGGGTCCATGGGAAAGAGCTGTGAATGGGGCGTCCACAGTGTGTAGGGCCCCCGGTCCTTCTAAGTGGTCACACTAGCTCGTGAGAATTTGAGAATTTGTTAAAGTGTCAGCTCTTTTCTCCTGAACTGTCTTTTTAAAATTTATTTATTTGGCTGCTCTGGGTCTCAGCTGTGGCATACAGGATCTTTAGTTGTAGCAGGTGGGGTCTGGTCCCCTGATCAGGGATCAAATCCAGGCCCCCTTGAACTGGGAGTGCACAGTCTCAGCCCCTGGACCACCAGGGAACTCCCTCTCCTGACCTGTCTTTGTGATACCCTTTCCTCCATGCTTTGCAGAAGGTGGAGAGACTGATGTCCCCATCTCTGCACAGAGAGGTTGCCACTGTATAGAATTCCCATTCTTTCGTTTCCTTATGATCTGAGCTCTCTCATGGGCTCAAGAAAAATTGTGATTTTAGAGATTAGCAGCTTTTCCTTATCGTTAGGTTGAGTATGGTGTTCTCTTGCCATTTTCTACACCCTGAACCTACTTGGCTTTTTTTTTTTAAAGTTATGTTTTCTATTATATTGAACATACATTCACCTCATAAAACATTTTAATTGTTTTTTTCCCAGAAGATTTAGGAAAACATAAATTTATTTTTATTTCTACTTGGATGCAAGTTTCCTGCTCACACGCTTTGCCATTAGTCAATCAATAATCAATTACATTGGATTGAAGAACACGTTATGAATTCACCTGTACTGAAAACATTGAGTTAAAAAAGTGAACACTCTGTAAACCTCACCCTTACTAGTGGCCCAATAGCTTCCTCTTTTTCCCTTTAGAATACAGAATATTTTAAAATTCTGTTAGAGAATACATAAGCAGGAAATGTTAGAAGAAAATTTATTTGAATGGCTTAAAAGAGAAGATAGTCTCTGACCAGCAGAAGAACATAATATGATAAAAGAGGTGAATAGTAGGCATAAGTATTTGGTAAAAGCTCTGGGGTTCTTCCCAGGTGGCATAACGGTAATGCAGAAGACACAGGAGACGCGTGTTCAATCCCTGGGTCAGAAGGATCCCCCTCGAGGAGGAAATGCCAACCCACTGCAGTATTCTCGCTGGAGAATTCCATACAGAGGACCCTGGCCAGTGGGCTACAGTCTGTGGGGCCACAGAGTTGGACACGACCGAGCAGGCACACAGAAGCTAGGGGACAGAGGAGAGGAAAGATGGTTATTTCCTGAGGAGTCCAAGAGACACTCCCTAGGGCTTTCATATATTTAACTCCTAGACAGTGGACTGACCTGGCTTTTTAAAAACAAGAAGAGAAAGGGAAATAGCTTCTTTTACTCACGATTCGTATGTTTTTGATTTAAAGTTGTTGATAGAGCACATTTTCCCTCACCAATGTAACTTTTCAAGAAATGTATTGATATCCACTTAAAATTTTTTTTCTAAATATTTATTTACTTGGCTGCCTTGGGTCTTGGTTGGGGTGTCCAGGCTTCGTTGCTCCACTGCACGTGGGATCTTAGTTCACCCACCAGGGATTGAACATGCATCTCCTGCATTGCAAGGTGGATTCTTAACCACTGGCCCACCAGGGAAGACCCTCATACCCACTCTTTATTTCTCACAAACTTAACTTTCCATAATGTTTATTGGTTTGTTCCATTTTATAAAAATAATACATGATCATTGTAGAAAATTAGAAAACAGAGTATAGAGTGTAAGTAGAGTATAAAGGAAACAATAAAATGAAAGAGATCAGTTTTAAATAAAATTAAGTACAAAATAATGTATATGTATAAAAAATTAAACATTGCTAACTATACAGGGTAAAACACAAGGTAAGCCGTCTATAAGATCATGACATCTAGTCCCATCACTTCATGGCAAATGGATGGGGAAACAGTGGCTGACTTTATATTTTGGGGCTTCAAAATCACTGCAGATGGTGATTGCAGCCTTGAAATTAAAAGACGCTTACTCTTTGGAAGGAAAGTTATGACCAATCTAGACAGCATATTAAAAAGCAGAGACATTACTTTGCCAGCAAAGTTCCGTCTAGTCTAAGGCTATGGTTTTTCCAGAGGTCATGTATGAATGTGAGAGTTGGACTTTAAAGAAAACTGAGCACTGAAGAATTGATGCTTTTGAATTGTGGTATTGGAGAAGACTCGTTTGAGAGTCCCTTGGACTGCAAGGAGATCCAACCAGTCCATCCTGAAGGAGATCAGTCCTGGGTGTTCATTGGAAGGACTGATGTTGAAGCTTAAACTCCAATACTTTGGCCACTGGATGCGAAGAACTGACTCATTTGAAAAGACCCTGATGCTGGGAGAGATTGAGGGCAGGAGGAGAAGGGGACAACAGAGGATGAGATGGTTGGATGGCATCACTGACTCAATGGACATGAGTTTGGGTGAACTCTGGGAGGTTGTGATAGACAGGGAGGCCTGGCATGCTGCGTGGTTCATGGGGTTGCAAAGAGTCGGACACGACTGAGTGACTGAACTGAACTGAAGCCTTCTAGGAGGCTTCCCTTGTAGCTCAGTCGGGGACTGCTTTGGGCTTTTTACTTAAATAACAAAACACTGTTTTCAATGGAAGTACTTAATGTAATATTATTTTCAGGTTTTTATTTTTTAATGACCAGATGAGTGTATTTGTCAAAGTTTTTTACGGAACTATTTTACATGTGATTGTCTGAAATAAACATTTTGAAAGACCAAAAAAAAAAAAAAAAGAGTCTGCCTGCAATGCAAGAGAACTGGGTTCGATTCCTGGGTTGGGAAGATCCCCTAGAGAAGGAAATGGCAACTCACTCTAGTATTCTTGCCTGGAGAATCCCATGGACAGAGAAGCCTGGAGGGCTATAGTCCATGGGGTCGCAAGAGTCGGACACGACCTAGCGACTAAACCAGCACACCAAGGCTTCTATGCACTGTTTGAATTTTATGTGTCCCTTTCAGATGTTTTGCTACATAAACCCATACACGATAAGTAAGTTCACACCAGCTAAGTTCATATCTAAGGCAGCTACGTCTCAGGGCCCTACGGAGTACAAGGTCACCTGGGAATGAGGGCATCCCCAACACCCTGCACCTCGCTGCTCACATTGAGCCCAGCCAAACTCCACGGTGAAGATTTGGGCTTCCCTTTATTTTTTATACTGAGGTCTTTTCCCCCTTTAGGCCACACCACGTGGTATGTGGGGTCTTCATTCCCCAACCAGGGCTCGAACCCAATGAAAGGGTCTGAACCACTGGACCAGCAGGGAAGTCCCTTGGGTTTCCCTTTACCTGGGTCTTGTGCCTTTCTTGTCATTGCTTGGCTTAACTGCATCGCATTCACCCTCCATTCTCTATCTGAGTTTTACTGAATTTTACCCTCTTTTTCTACTTAGAGGCAACAACTCTCAATTATTCATGATTCTAGTAGTTTCTTGCCTCTGGGATTCCAGTAAAATTGGCATCCCCGGGACTGATGAGAAGGTCTGTCTCTTCACTGAGAACATCACCTACTGATTTATTTTCTCGTTAAACCTAATTGGCTGGAATTCCTGGTATTAGGTAACGGAAATTATAAATGACATTTTAATTCCAGATCAACTTACTTCTACTTAAATCCTTTTTAGGGACTTCAACTGAAAATTGTCCATTTCATGGAGATTTTCAGACTTATCAGCATAAAACTGTGCTGGCATTTTCGGGCTTTGAAAATCCTCTCTGTAACTGTAATGTCCTTTTTCTTCTTTTTAATCTATTTTCCTTTTTGTAATGATTAGATTGGTCAGAGATTGACTACTGTATTATTTATTTTTAAAGAATCAGCTATTGACTTAACATATTGTTTTCCTGTTTCATATTCATGACTTTCTGCCTATATTTTTATCACTTCCTTTCTCCAACTCCAGCACTTCCTAATAAGGGAGAAAGAATCCACTTTCCAGTCTGCACACTAAAAAAATTTAAGTTTCCTGGGCTGTAGACAGGTGTCGGGAGGGAACAGGCTTCTGAAGCAATAAGTCCAGGAAACAGCGGAGTAAGTACAGTTCACTCCTTCCCTTGCCTCCTCCTCCCTCGCCCCTAAAATTCTTTTCAAAACCCTCAGAGTGCCAGTGTTCATTAAGAACGTCAGAGGACGGTCAGTTTACATCCTCTCAGACTGATTCATTAGAATATGGAATCCTCTTCTTCCCTCTGAACTTCTTTTAGGCTTATGATGTCTCAGAATTCACGCTGGAAAATGCTCCCCTATTGCTTAATTGGGGCTTCCTGGTAGTTCCGTTGGTAAAGAATCTGCCTTCAGTGCGGGAGACCCGGGTTCGAGCCCTGGGTTGGGAAGATCCCCTGGAGAAGGACATGGTAACCCACTCCAGAATTCTTGCCTGGAGAATCCCATGGACAGAGGAGCCTGGTGGGCTACAGTCCATGGGGTCACAGAGAGTCAGACACGACCGAGCAACTCAGGGTAGCATAACGCTTAACTGTTCAGTTGACGTGTCTCTTTCTCCCCTCTCCCCTCCTCCTGAGCCCAGTGGAAACCACCTTGGATCTTGATCCTGCCCTCTCCACGTGTCGGGACTTATGAGAAGCATGGTGGTAGATGAAGATGCCAGATGCCAACACGCTGGCACAGGACCTGCTGGTTACAAGGCCTGGTGGCAGCGTGCCCTGCTGACACCTTGACTTAGGCCCAGTGTAACCCACTTTGGTCTTCTGGCCTCCAGACTGTACAAGAATAAATTTGTGTTGATTTAAGGCCCCCAGTCTGTGATAAGTTGTTACAGAAGCTTTGTTGCTGTTGTTAGTCGTTCAGTCGTGTCTAACTCTTTTGCGACCCCAGGGACTATAGCCCGCCAGGCTCCTCCGTTCATGGGATTTCCCAGGCAAGAATCCTGGAGGGGGTTGCCATTTTCTTCTCCAGCGGATCTTCCCGACCCAGGGATCGAACCCGCATCTCCTGCATTGACAGGTGAAGTCTTTGCCCCTGGGCCACCAGGGAAGCTATGGGAAACTAAATAGAGGCTACTATGGAAACAACTGTGACAATGTAATGTGAAATTTTACGTGAAATGGATACATTTATAGAAAGAAGACAATGTTCCAAAACCGGCACAAAAAGAAAGGAAAAATCTGAATCTGTGACTGAAAACTTACCCACAAAGCAGACTCCAGGACCAGATGGCTTCACCAGAGAGCTATAGCTCACATTTAAGGGAAAACAGTGCTGTCCTTACACAAAGCCTTCAAGAGAGAGAAGAAAGGGAAGATGGCCCAGCTTGCTTTGCAAAACCAGTTTAACTCGACATAAAAAAAAGGAAAAGGATAATATAAGAAAGAAAAATTATAGGCAAATCTCACTCATGAACATAGATGCAAAAATTCTAAATGAAATATGAAAAAGCAACCAAACTGCAAGGTAGATTTAATATTATAAACTGAAACATCATTTGGTAAATTAACAGTTTAGGGGAGAAAAATATGATTATTTTAATGAATGTAGAAAAAGCCCTTGGTAAAGTCCAATATCCACTCATGAACTCTTAGAAAACTAAGAATGTAAAGAAATTCCTTAATTCTTTGAAAGGTATCCACCAAAAAATCTGCAGAAGATTCATATTTATTTGTGAAATGCTAAGAGTTTCTCCTAGGATTGGCAGCTACACAAAGATGCTTGCTATCTTTACTTCTGTTCAACATTGGACTGGGGGTCCTAGCCAATGTAATAAGGCAATAAAAATAAGGAAATCACAGGGTTTGGAAATGCAGCAACAGGTTTGTCTTTATCTACATAAAATGGAATTGTATATGTCTCAACTTACAGAGATGTTATAGGTAAATTATTAGATAATTTAATAAGAGAGGGTTACAAGTCAATAGAGGGTTACAAGTCAATATACAAAAGTAAATTGGATTTCTATAATCAGAAATGAGCAGAAAATGAAAAGTTTAAAGATAGCATTTAAATACTATGAAAAAGTGTATGCTGATAAAATTAGGCAGCTTAGATGAAATGGAGAAATTCATAGGAAGATTCAAGCTATCAAGACTGACTGTAGAAAAAATAGGAAAGCTGAGTAGATATAAGCACTTGATATTAGTAGTGTAAAAACTTCCCACAGGAAAGCCCAGTTCCACGGTTTCACTGGTGGAATACCAAACACTTAAAGAAGAATTAATACCTATTCTTTATAAATTCTTTACCTCCCCACCAAAAAATAGCAAAGAGAAGGGAACATTACGCAACACATTCTGAGGCCAGTAATCAGTCCAGTTCAGCTCAGTCGCTCAGTCGTGTCCGACTCTTTGCGACGCCATGGGCTGCAGCACGCCAGGCCTCCCTGTCCTTCACCAACTCCCGGACCTTACTCACACTTATGTCCATCGAGTCAGTGATGCCATCCAGCCATCTCATCCCTTCTCCCGCCTTCAACCTTTCCTAGCATCAGGGTCTTTTCCAATGAATCAGTTCTTCGCATCAGGTGACCAAAGTATTGCAGTTTCAGCTTCAGCATCAGCCCTTCCAATGAATATTCAAGACTGATTTCCTTTAGGATGGACTGGTTGGATCCTTTAGGACGGACTGGTTGGATTGCAGCCCAGTAATACTCTGATACCAAAACCAGACAAACCTACCACGAGAAAACTACAGACCAATATCGCATGAGTATCCATGCAAAAATCCTCCATTAATTACTAGCAAACCAAATCCAGTGACATATGAAAAGGGAATTCCTCCATGACTGAGTAGGATTTATCCCAATAATGCAAGATAGCGAAGGACAGGGAATCCTGGTGTGCTGCAGCTCATGGGGCTGCGAAAAGGCAGACACGACTGAGCGACTGAACAACAAAATGCCACACTTAGTGGTGCTGAACAACAAAATGCCACACTTAGTGGTGGAAGTTAGGATGCTTTCCCCTGAGATCAGGAGCAAAACAAAGATGTCCATCCTCATGACTTCTATTCCACATTTTACAGGGGTCTCTAGCCAGGGCAATTTGGCAAGAAAAACAGGTATCCATATTGAAAAGGAAGGAGTAACATTAACTCTATTTGCAGATGACATAACCTTCTTTGTAGAAGATCCTAAGTAATCTACTATTCACTGAACTACATTATTAATTAAATTAGTTATTAGAACTACTAAATGAGTTCACCAGGTTTCAAGACACAAGATCAACATACAGAAATCAATTATATTTCTATACACTAGCAGTGAATAATCTGAAAATAAAATTAAAACAATTCTTTTACAATAACATGAAAAAGAATAAAACACATCAGAATACATTTGATAAAGAAAGTGCAAAACAGTATACTCTGAAAACTTCAATACCTTGTTGAAAGAAATTAGAGTAGAAAAATTAAATGGAAACACATATTACATTCATGGATCAGAATAATATTGTTAACAGGACAGTAATTCCCAAACAGACCTATAGATCCAATGCGATCCCTATTAGAATTCCCAGTGGCTTCTTTGTATAAATGATAGTCACTCAGCCGTGTCCAGCTCTTTGTGACCCCATGGATAGTTCATGGAATTCTCCAGGCCAGAACACTGGAGTGGGTAGCCTTTCCCTTCTCCAGGGGAACTTCCCAACCCAGGGATCAAGCCCAGGTCTCCCGCATTGCAGGTGGATTCTTTACCATCTGAGGCACAAGGAAGCCCAACAATACTGGAGTGGGTAGCCTATCCCTTCTCCAGTGGGTCTTCCTGACTCAGGAATCGAACCGGGGTATAAAGTAACTGTCTAAACCAAAATCCATACTCACAAGGAACCCAGAATCATATCTAAAACAATCTTGCAGATGAAGAACAAATTTGGAGGATTCACATTCCTGGTTTCAAGACCTACTACAAGGCTACGGGATCAAACTAGTGCAATACTGGCCCAAGTATAGTCCTTTATATTAATGGGGTTGAATTAAGTGTCTAGAAATGAGCCTTCACAATTACAGCCCATTGATTTTGGCAAGGGTGCAAAATCCATTAAATGGGGAAAGGATAGACTTTTCAACAAACAGTGCTGGAACAACTGGATAGCCCCATGCAAATGGAACTGGACGCCTATCTCAAGCTCTAAGAAATTAGCTCAAAACGCATCCAAGACTTAAATGTAAGAGCAAAAATTATACCACTCTTAGATGAAAACAGTGGGCTAAATCTTCACGATCTTGGCTTGGAGCAATGATCTCTTAGATATTTCCCACATGGGCAATCAAGGGAAAAACAGGCAATCTGAAGCTTCATCAAGATTAAAACTTTTGTGCTTCAAAGGGCTTTGTCAACTAAAGAATGTCACTCACCGTCCAGCTCTATAAGGGTCATGTCATCTGGGATTCAGAGTGAAGATCAGGAATGAGGCCCTCTGGCTCTGGGAAAACCTGGCAGAATAGGCCTTCAGGTAGTTAGGTGCTTTCAGGAGGAGATTTGATTAACCCAGCTTCTTACATCTTCTCATACCTAGGAAAGCACTAAAGGCATGAACAGACACCTGCTCCTCAGGATTAGCAGCAACTTTCCCCCAAAATGCGCGCTCCATTGGACGTGCCCCCTCCACCAGAGTCTTATATGCACTGACTCCTCCCCCCACCTCTTCAGAGCAGGGCCTCAGAGCTATCTGAGTGGCTGCCTGCTGGGCTATAGTCCTCAATAAGTCCCCAAACGAAACTGAACTCACAGGTCTTGTGTCTTGCCCCACTCCCTGCACCCTTGACAACACCATCAGCGAAGAGAAAAGACAAGCCACAAAATGGAGAAAAGATAAGCCACAAAATGGAGAAAAGACAAGCCACAAAATAGAGAAAAGACAAGCCACGAAATGGAGAAAAGACAAGTCACAATATGGAGAAAAGACAAGCCACAAAATAGAGAAAAGACAAGCCACGTAATGGAGAAACATTTTGCAAATCTTATGCCTGATTGTGGGCTTCCCTGGTAGCTCAGCTGGTAAAGAATCTGCCTGCAACGCAGGAGACCCCAGTTTGATTCTCGTGTCTGGAAGATCCCCTGGAGAAGGGATATGCCACCGACTCTAGTATCCTTGGGCTTCCCTGGCGGCTCAGATGGTAAAGAATCTTCCTGCATTAAGGGAGACCTGGGTTTGATCCCTGAGTTGAGAAGATCCCTTGGAGAAGAGCATGGCAACCCACTCCAGCATTCTTGCCTGGAGAAGAATCCCATGGACAGAGGAGCCTGGTGGGCTACAGCCCATGGGGTCACGAAGAATTGGATGTGAGTGAGCGACTGAGCAGACCATATCTGATAGTGGCTAATACATTCCATGGTGCGTATAAGCCACATTGTGGTTATTTATCAGCTGATGGACTTGTGGGTTGTTTTCACTTTTTGGCTTTTGTGAATAATACTGCTGTGAACATCTGTGTACAGGTTCTTGTATGGACATGTTTTGTTTCTATTAGGTCAGGGTGGAATTGCTGATGTGGTAACTCTATGTTAAACCTTTGCAGGAACTGCCAGACTGTTTTCCAAAGTGGCTGAACCATTTTACATTCCTGAAGGGTATGTGGGTTCCTGATTTTCCACATTCTTGATCACTCTTGCTCTCATCTGCCTCTGATTGCAACTGTCCCGGAGCCAGATCTCACTATGTTTTGATTTGCATCTCCTTGATAGCAAATGATGCTGAGCTTCTTTCCTATCTGCTTATTGGCTTTGTATGTCTTCTTTGGAGAAACGTCTTCATAAAATTTGCCCTGTCCACCCCTTGCTTTTTTAATGAGCTGTCCTCTTGTTATTGAAATGTAGGAGTTCTTTATATGTTCTAGATTCAAGTCTCTTTCCAGATATAAGATTTGCAAAAAATTGTCTCCTATCCTGTGAGTTGTCTTTTCCCTTTCTTGGTGGGATCCTTCGAAGCACAAAAGTTTTTAATCTCAGTGAAGTCCAGTTTATTTTCTCTCTGACTGTGCTTTTTGGTGTCATTATCTAAGAAACCATTGTTCAGTTGAGTGGGGAGGGGTGCATGTGTGTGTGTGAGTGGACATAATTTTTAAAAATTAATTAATTAATTAACTTTTGGCTCCTCAGACCTTCACTGCTGTGTGCAGGCTTTCTCTAGTTGCAGTGGGTGGGGACTGCTTTTGCTGCAGTGCGCGGCCTTCTCATTGTGGAGGCTTTTCTTGCTGCGGAGCACGGGCTCTAGGCGTGTGCAGTTCGCAGGCTTAGCTGCCCCAATGGAATCTTCTCAGACCGGGATTGAACCTGTGTCTTTGGCACTGGCAAGCAGATTTTTAACCAGTGGACCACCAGGAAAGTCCAGGCTATAATTATTTTTGACAGAAACGAGGCCATGTTTATCACCATTCTTTCGCAACCTCCACTGAAGGCAGCCCTATGTGTGGAGCGGATTACTCTGTGAATGAATACTGCTGTGTTGCTGGGCACCACCAATTTCAGTGTCAACCATTTAGCTCCTGGATGCATTTTTGCCATTGTGAGCAGCGTGGGGGCAACTGGCCCTGCTATGTGCCCTGACTTACGTGCTCAGCATAAATCCCCAGAAGTCGACCTTCTGGGTAGAAGGGTATTTGCATTTATGTGACTTCCTGCTGGGACTGTTGCTGGGTTTTAGTGTGTGGGCAGCCAGCTGCACAGGATCTGAGTTGATGCCCCCTCCTGGCCTGAAGTTGGTGAACAGCCGACTCATTGGAAAAGACCCTGATGCTGGGAAAGATTGAGGGCAGGAGGAGAAGGGGACAGCAGAGGCTGAGATGGTTGGATGGCATCATCAACTAAATGGACATGAGTTTGAGCAAACTCCACGAGATGGTGAAGAACAGGGAAGCCTGGCGTGCTGCAATTCATGGGGCAGCAGAGAGTCGGACACGACTGAGCTACTGAACAACCACCACCCAGCCTGAGCTCTCGGAGCATCTTGGAGAGGCTCTGTCTGCCTCCAGACCTGAAGGAGAGGGAGTATGACTGCGTTTCGGTGCTGAGCTGAAGATGCTGGCTCACTGCCCTGGACTCCTGGGACCAGCCTCGTGGCCCTGCCAGCTCTCCTGGGTGCTGGATGAACCATACTCCCCAGGGACCCAGGGAAGGGGTGGCCCACACATTGGTCTTCTTCCAGCCCTGTCTCTCCATCCGTGCAAAGAAATCCTTTCTGTAGGAAGAGCCCCAAATCAAAGAGTGTGCTGCAACTGGAGAACTTCAGGCTGTGCTTGGTCCCTTTGGTGGCTTAAAAATAGACCAGCCATTATGCAGGTAATATGTTAACGTCAGGGTTTGTGTAAGATGGTAATTGCCTCCGAGGCCAGAGTGTGCACCTCGCCTTTGGACTCCAGATCCCCAGATCAGGACCTCACATCAGTCAAACCCATACATATCTAAAGCGAAGCTTTTGCACCTGGACAAAGCCATCCTTCAAGGAAGAGAGGGCAAGGGCAGGGGCCCCAGAGATAGCCAGCGAGAGCCTCTCCAAGAGGAAGCTGCGAGCCGAGCCACAGTCGTGTATTCAGAAACGCGCACAAACACATCCGCTTGGGGTCTGGAGTGGCAGGCGGAAGATAAATGGAAAATTTTGGCATACAATTAACGTAATGGTAGTCCTCCAGCCTCACAGAGTTCAATTTGCAGAAGCAACGCTTCAATCCAGGCTGTTTATCACCCCACGGAGGCCGGTTACTGAGAGATAACGGAAAAGCTGTTATGTGGTCCAGGCACTGATTTGTCTTGGAGACAATCCTGATAGCTCTGTGTAAAGAAGCATCGGTACCCAGACACATGTTTCAAATGAATGCATCCCTTTTGATGGCTGGCATCAGGCACTTTTGATAAGCATCTGAGTGTCCTGGCTTGTCTGTGAAATTGCCAGATTTGGAGATTTGGAGTCCAAGCCTGGGGTTTCTACTGACCATTCTCCACATCCCAGCTGCTGTCTGCCCACCCTGGGGGCAATAAGCCACTCCCCCACTTCCCGTCTTTGAGGTAATCAAAGCTAGAGTGAATGCTAAGAGGTGGTAGTTGATGCCACTGGTTGCTTAGCTAATAGCCACTCACCCTGATTTCAGTCAGAGCTGCAAAATGCCGGTTTAAACCAATTTGGTCTCCCACCCTCCCTTGCGGTCAGTGATGGCCCAGTGGCACCATTCTGGCTAAAAAGGTGTGAGTGACAATCATTGGGGATAGCCTCTGGGGAAAGCTTTGTGCAAGTACCAGCGTTGGCTATTGTTTCCGCTGCTTGGGTCTTTGTGTGCTTCCTCCTGCTCCGAATGCAGAGGGAGTGGCTTGATCTCAGCAGCCATTGTGTGACCACGAGGATCATAGTCACAGGCTGAGGGGGATGGGGTAGAAGGACAGAGGGGCCTGGCCATTGATGACATTTTTGGACGGAAGCAGCTGAACCTCACCTCCAGACTTTTCAATGAGACAAAACAAGCCCTTCACTTGTTCAGCTGGGTTCAGGTCTCTGTCACCAGGTGCAATGCTAACTGCTTCAGCAGTATGAACAGTCTGTCTGGAGTTCAGGCCAGAGGCCTGGCTGGAGACGGCAGTCTGGGAGTCAGGAGCACTTGGTGGGCTGGAGGGCTTTGTTTGCAATGGTTGAGGCCTCCAGGGGTGAGGAGAAGGGGCCCAGAAAAAGGCTGGGATGTTGGCATTAGCGAGGGGCAGATTGTGGAAGGAGAGCCCTCCAGAGTGTGAGGGGAGACAGGAGACGAGTTCGGAGGGCAGGGTATGGCAGAGGGCAAGCATCCTCTATCTTTTCGCCCCCCTGGCATCTCTTCCTGCGTCATGGTAGGAGAGTCGTCCTCAGCAGCCAGTGAGTGAATTCATCCTCTGCACTGCGGCCCCGTCTTCCCTCTCTGTTCACCATCTCAGCGACTGGCATCATCGCCCACCCCCATGTGTGGGCTCCTCCCTAACCCACCTCCCTTCTGAAGCTCTTCTCTCTCCTCCCTGCTCTCCACTCCACTGCCATCATCTTCTGCCTGGACCCTGCAGGCTCCTCCCTGCATAGCTCCCTCCTCCACCCCATCCAGCTTTGCTGTGTGTGCTAACGGATGACCTTGAAAATCTTCTCCTTCCTCCTTTGCTCAAAACCCTTCAGTGCTTCCCAGCTACCCTCCTGATGAAGCCCACCACCCTTGGTATGGGCCACAAGATCCTTTACTATCTGGGCCCTGCCTGCCTCCCATCCTGTCTTAGCCAACACTGCAAGCATTTCAGCTGATGCTCCATTAGCTGGGCAAGATATGTGCTCCAGGCTTCTGCACCTTTGCTATTCCCTCTTCCCCAAATGCTGTTCCCTTGCCCCTGGTGGTGAGCCCTTACACATCCCTTGGGAGCCCTGCAGACTCCTCCTCTGAAGACCTGCCCTCCAGGCAGCTTCCCTCATTCCTGTGGCACTTTTCTTGAACCAGGTGAGTTGAAGAGCTCGGCATAATGTACCACAGTGAATTATATCCACGCCAGTGTCCCCCACAGGAATATGCATTAATATTCAGACCATGTCTGAATTAAAGGACCCAGTCCAAGGCTTGACATGGAGCTTGATAAGTCACTGTTGGAGGGATGGGAAGATGGGTGGATTTGATGGGTAGAGGGATGAGTCAGTGAGTCACTGAATGGATTCACGGATGGATGGGTGGGTGGATGAGTGGCTGGCTGGCTGAATGGGTGGGTTAATGAGTCACTGAGTCGATTCATAGATGAGCGCATGAATGGGTAGGTGAGTGGATGGATGGACAGATGGATGGGTAGATGGGAGGATGAACGGGGGGATGGATGGGTGAGCAGATCACTGGATGTCCACCCCCTGTTCCCCACCTTGTCTAAGCCCTTCTCCATAGCACTGAGCTATGTCCACCCTCTCAAATGAGAACATAAGCTCCATGAAGACAGAGACTGTTTTGTTGAGGACTCTATTTTCAGAGCCCTGAAGTGTTACAGACATATAGGCACTGCTCAGTAACAAGCCAGTGAGGAAGAGGTCAGGGACGAGGGTCCATGTCTTGTCTCACTCACCCAGGCTTCTCTTCTCTCCTATGATCTCTCTTTTTTTGCAAAGAGATTTTTTATTTGATAATATAGCACTTAATAATAGGAAGTGAAGTCAAGTGAAGTCAAGTTGCTCAGTCGTGTCTGACTCTTTGTGACCCCATGGACTGTAGCCTACCAGGCTTCTCTGTCCGTGGGATTTTCCATGCAAGAGTACTGGAGTGGGTTGCCGTTTCCTTCTCCAGAGGATCTTCCCAATCCAGGGATCGAACCCAGGTCTGATGCATTGCAAGCAAACGCTTTACCCTCTGAGCCACCAGGGAAGCTCAACATCCTCCTAATTATGAAATATTTCTCCTACAATACCATAAACATTTTCAATGACTGCATAATATTCCCTTGGGTGATTTTTCTATAGTCTATTAATAAATCTCCTATTTCTAGACCTTTAAATATTAGCTAATTCTCACTGTTATACATTGTGTATGTGTAGAAATAGACAAATTGTTATAGATAAACAAATGATTAGGAAAAAATATGTTCAGTTCAGTCACTCAGTCAGGTCTGACTCTTTGCGACCCCATGGACTACAGCACGCCAGACCTGCCTGTCCATCCACTGTGTTATAACGAGAATATCCACTGAAAGCAACTATATAATTCCACACACAATTATAATGCAACGGTATACACAAAATCTTCACAGTAGTTGCCTTTGTCTGGGGGAATCAAGAGAGTTTTTAGTTTTCTTTAACTTTTATGTTTCTCATATGGTCTCTTTAGGATCAAGATGAAATAAAAGCACAGGGGGTGCCTACATTCAAGATCAGTCCAGGTCCAGATGGGGAATGAGCTCTGCTCAGATGTCTGGAATCCAGGCAAGTGTGTGGCTATATTTTTTAGGTGCAGAACCTCTGGGGAGGGTGGAGAGACACTGGGAGGAAAGAGGTTTCTGTGAAGGGAGAGCTCTAAATGGGTGTTGGGGAAGGCTTCCTGGAGGAGGTGGCATATGAACCTGGCCTGGGAGGATTTGTAGGGTGAAGATGGGCAGACATGGGCATAGCGGAGCAGAGCCAGTGGACTGGGAAAGAAGCCTGGGTCGGTTTGACTGGAGAGCTAGGTGCAGTGGACGGAAAGATGGGCAGAGAGAAAATAATTGAACAAAGTAGGTTGGGAGCAAGCCTACCTGTAATAAGCTGAGAAAGGACCTGGGAGAGGTATCTAGCAGGACTAGAAAATAGTCTGACCTGGGTGGTGCTCCTGGGAGGACCGTAAACCAAGGGACTCAACCACAGGTTGGAGCTGGCCACAGAGATGACTTCAGGGGTGGGCCTGTGACCCAAACTGGCCAATCAGTGTCTTCTCTGGGACCTTCTCTGGCTTCCTGGGTGAGGCTCAGCTGGACCAACTTCCTAGTCATGGGTGATGAAGTCTGCAGCGCCAACACCAAGGCACCGGGGAGGAGGCAGAGAGAGGAAACCAGAGAAGATGGCTGCTATCCGGGCCCCTGGAGGGGTCGCTGCGCTGGAGGCAGAGCACTTGACTGTTTTCTGAACCAGGGCAGCCCCTAATCGCCCTATTTGCAGAAGGTTCCATTTGATGATGTGAAAATAGATCCCGAAGCTGCAGGTTGCCGGGCATGCAGCCCTTTGTGTGCAGCAGGGTCAGGGTCAGACGCGGGCACTGGGGGCTTCTCTGGGGCCACCAGCCCTGGTCCCACAGGAGCAAAGCTCTGGCTGCACCGTCTCCTGGCATCTCGCAGAAGCCGGAGCCTTTGGGGGGTTGTTGGAGAAATGTCTGGATGTGGGAAGATGTGGGTACTCCTTCCAGTGCCAATAAAACTCCAGTAGAGACCAGCCTGGAAACGGGGAAGAAAGTTGAGCTTTGGTCAAAGGAGCCTTGTCTGCCTGGGACCTCAAGTCCAGTAATGAGCTGCTCGGCAAGGCGGCAAAAGCCAAATTCTCTGCTCCAAGCTGGGGTTCCTGTGAGCAGAGGTAGGAGGTAGGGGGTGCAGTGGGCGAGGGGCACTGGGGGCCCTCCTGGAGTCTCTGCTCTGTACTCCTGGTGGAGCCAACACCAGTGAATCTGAAACCTGGGAGGTCCAACCACCGCCCCCAGGTACAGCCCGGCCTGGGGCGCGCAGCCCGCCTGGCAGATGACCCAGGCCTGGAGGCGGCCGGCTGGGGAGGGTGGTTGCTAGGATACCGAGATCTCCAGGCGGACGTCCACATTTCAGGCCACGACTCAGAAAGAACCCTGGGCTTTCATCCCTGGCCCTCGGCATCTTTAGAAACCAAATCCCCAGGGGTCACCTGAGACCTGAGAGGGGCAGGTGTCTCAACCCGGCGACAGGGCTGGGGTGGGGGGGTTGCTCAGCCCTGACACAGGCTCAGACCCTGAGACAGGCCCAGCCAGAGCCGATTCCCCCAGGGCCCCGCTCTGGGTGCAGCCCGAGAGGACAGTGGTGGAGGAAGACGTTCCCAGGGTGGCCAAGCGGGCCCCCTGGGGGCTCCGTCCACGGACGGAAGGATGTCCTCGGGCATCAGCTGGACTCTGCCTGCCTCCCGTGTGCACACACACAGGCGTGCACACATGCATGAGTGAACACTGACACAGGACGCACACATGTATTCACACACGGAATGCACACGCACGAACTTCATTAACATTCCAGGACACCATCCTGTCTCCCCTCTCATCTCCCTCCTGCCGTTGTCCAGCAAATCCCATCTGAACTGTCAGCTGATCAGAAAGGCTGTCCCTAAACCCTTCTAGCAGGAACCCCCGTGCGCCACGTACGGAGCGCCGTGTGTCGCTGTGGTCACGGGCCCAGTGACCTCCTTAAGGTCAGACAGGGAAGCCTGGTCACTGATACATACTCTGTACTTCAACTCATGGCAGGGTTTCACTGAATGTGGAGTAAATGCGATGAGTAAATGCCCTCTTCTGCCTCTCCTTTGGGAAAGAGCTAGAGTAGTCCCTGCTCGCCGTGACCCAAGAAAAGCCAGCGCAGCAACAAAGACCCAGAGCAGCCAAAAATAAGAGAATAAATAAAAATATCGAGTGAGTGAGTGCGTGCATAAACAAATGAACGGGACAGAGAGCGGCTTTCGCTTACTCTTACCTGATCCTAGGCATTATTTCGCCTCTTTGGGACTCAGTTTCCTCATCCTTAAAAAGGGTGTAATAAACCGTGTCTCACAAGGCTATGTTTAAATTGTAGCATCCATGGCTGTGTCCAGCATGTAACAGATACACTAGATATTTCTCTGGTTTAATTCATCCCGTGGAGTTTCACTTCCTGCCTTTGAGTCAGCAGCTGGTTTGGCGGCCACGTTCCTGGATGGAATTCTAAGCAGCATCCAGGCTGGAATCACCCGGCATTCGCATAGCTCCCAGACACAGAGTAACTGCTGCTGCATGACGGCGTCCCAGGGGTGGGGCAGCGCTTCAGTCCGTCTGTTCCCGCCGCAGGGACAGGTCACAGAGGCTGTCTCCTTGCCGAGGCCGGTGGCTGTGACTCACTCACTGTGGTCCACGTCCTAGCTCCATCCTCAGAATGTGTCTGGCTTCTGGACTGGGCAGGACAGTACCGGCAGGCCTTGGGGGATTCCACTGAGGGTGAGCTGGGGGCCCCGACCTGGTGCACCCCGTGTCCCGTCTGCTCTGTCACTGGCTGAGCTGAGGTTTTCATATATACTGTGTGATCTCCCCCATCCCTGCGGCTTTGTCAAGCGTAACTGGGGCAGACCTGGGGAGAACCTGTGGTCCCCTCGGAACCTCAGGCTCTGTGTCTCTTTCCTGCCTTCCTGGTGGGTGGAGAGCCTTCAAATAGACTCTTTCCCCTTCCTTTCCCTGTAGCCTCTGTCCACTGGTCCAGCCAGCCCTGCCCCAGGGACGTCCTGGTTGTAGGGGAGACAGGCTGCCCAGATGCTGAAGCTGTGCGTTAGCAGTGGGCTCCTGCAGGGGACTCTTGGGATCTAAAGCAGGCCCAGGGGTGTCCTCTCATTCTCCGGGACCCCGGCCATGTGGGCGGCCTTATCTCTATTTCACAGATAAAGAATCCAAAGAGCAGAGAAAGAATCAGTCAACTGTTTCCTTAATGAGCCGGTTTAACAGACACCCCAAAGCTGGCGGCATCACGACAAGCAAGGGCTCTCGATTCCTGGTCTACCTGTCGGTTGACCCAGGCCGGCTCCTGGGTGACTCCGTGGGCTCGGGTCTGCTCCAGGCCCAGGCTGCTCAGACCATCTTTGGCTCCTGGCCAATTCCAGGAGCGCAGACCCCCAGGCACTCTGATGGCCCCTGGACACCAGGCATCAATCCCGTTGGCACTGATTTTGTTTCGGCCAGGTGGATGGATAGGGAAACGCTCCATGTTCTCGGGCAGGAGGTGGGTGGATGAGGATACGTTCCATGCTCTTGAGCAGGAGACTTGGAAGCTTGGCCCGAATCATGCAGCTCAGGGTGGGGCTGGGATTTGAACCCACAGGCACTGACCCAGTGCATAGCCCCGGACACCAGCCTCTCCTCTGAAATCATGCCAGAAACCCAGACTCGGGGCTCCACAGGTGACAGCTTTTCTTCCCATGTCTCTTAGAGGTCAGAACATCTGAACGCGATCAGCTGCACCTTGAAGTCATGGAGCGAGCTGTCAGGAGTGGCCGGGCCATCTGCACGGCAGGGAAGTAAGGTGACTGTCGGCACTTCATTTGTTGGCTCCTTCCTTCCTTTATTCATTGAGGTGTCCACTGAATAGCGGCTCTGTGTCTTGCTCAAAGCTTGGATCTTGGGAGAGAAATCAGACGGGCCCTGTGACCAGGGAGCTGCTAGAACCTTAGAGCAAAATGAGACCTCAGAGCACAGCATCCTCACAGGGAGTCATCAGCCTCAGTCCTGCTTTCTGCAAGTGACAGGGAGCTCACTATCTCACCAGCCAGCCTCTCTCCAAACTGGACATCTCTGCCAGTCAAAAAGCCCTCCCTCTCTTCCTTCCTTCCTTTCCTTCTTCCTGGTTTTGCTCTTTGTTTTGCTCCCAGAAACATTCTGGCATCATCTCCTGGTCCCCAGGGGCAAGAGATTTTCTAAAAACCATGAAAGTGAAATGACCAGGTCTGCTCATCTTCATGCTCATGAGATAAGGCCAAACTGCTTTCCAGAGCGATTGCACCAAGTTACACAATTACTGTTTTATTCGTTTCCAGAAACCAACCTGCTCAAGTCATTTTTCGGATCTCTTGCTTTTAACCCATATTTCCAATTCTCTCTTTTTTATTTCTTGAATCATACTGAGCAAACTTGGTTTATACTCCTCTAATAATGCTGTTATCCAAGGACGAGGTGGGTCGATTCAACTAGGTGTGGTTGCCGCTGGTTCTCATGGTGCCCTGATTCCTTGTGTGTTCAGTGGCTTTTCTCTGTAAGATGCTGGTGGTTCTGTCTCCCACCTTCACGTCTGGCTTCTAGGTGGATTCCTCCAGAGGGGGATTTGCATTTGTTTGTGAGACGTCTGGAGAATGCTATTTTAACCTAAATTCTCAGCCAGGGGTTTGTGCAGACAGGGCCAGAGGTGGGAATTGGCCCTGCAGGCCCAGTTGAGGGCTGGCTTGTGGGGTATTATGTATGAGGGCACCAGTCAGACCCATTTCCTGCCACCGAGGATTTCTGAGGCTCATCTCAGGTCACCTTGGCCAGCTGGTGGCAGGCTCGTGAGACACGTGAGCACTCTGGATTCTCAGCCTTGCTTGGCGCCTTTGTGGCTTCAGTCAGCTTCTGCAGGTATTACGTTACTGTTCTGGCACCAGGGACGTCAGGGACCTGAGTCTCCTGCACAACTGTCCCCTCCGGCCGAAGCCCAGACTCCCTGATGGAGCAGGCTTGTCCTCTGTTGCGGGGATGAGTGGTGACTCATGCTGGCCTCCCCTGAATTAGTAAGAATTCCTCAAGCAATTGCTGCTTCGTGTTGACAGCCAGGCAACCTCTGCCTGTCCAGCCAACAGACACGGTTGCTCTGGGTACAAGTTAAAGACAAAAGCGACACAGGGAAATAAGGTCTCTTCGGAAATGGACACATGGCTGTCCCTCTGATTCCTCCAACACACACATCTGCAAGCTTTGCCTAGAGAGGTATTCCTTCCAACCTTTCCTGGGGCCGAGGCGGGTGCTCGCCAGCCCAGATGCTGAGCCCCAGACTCAGAACTTTAGGGGCCAGTCAAGGGCAAGCGAGTCACTGGTCAAAAGTTCTCCGGAGCACCCTGGGTCCCCAGAATGCCTGTGAGCATCTTGCCTGATGCGGCTGGCACCCTGAGACAAAGAGGCCCTCAGCTGCGTCTCCCCCGGCCCCAGCCCCCACTACCTGCTGTCCCCCAGCCCCTCTGTGATTCCTGTGCCCAGGTGGGTGATACTGTGGAAAGAGAGGAGCCAGCCCTGGCCCTGCCCTGGGGCAGCTACCAGTCTGGAGGGGGCTCAGGCCCAGAGAGAGATACACAGCTACAATCTGGGAGCCCAGCCTGGGAGAGAGAGCAAGGAAGACTTCCTGGAGGAGGCAGGATGGGCCTCAAAGAGTGAGTAGAGTGAATAGAATGGCTAGGTTCTCTCTCCGCTGAACCTGGCTCATTTCCTGCTCGATTTTCAGATTTCAGCTCGAGTATCACCTCCTCCAGGAAACCTTCCCTGATCTCACCCACGTGGCAATTCCTGTAAGAGATGACCGTCCAAGTCCCTCTCCTTCCTAGTCCCTGAAGCAATGGCTGGGAGCTAACATGGATGGGGCTGGGCAGGGGAGGCTGCCTCACCTGCCTGCCCTCCCAGGGCCTGTTACCTGCCTCAAGACAGTGCGGACCTCGGCCACATTGCTCGTCTACTCTGGGTTCTGGGAGGAATATTCAGAGAGGGAGTGCTTGACAGGTCTGTCTTGCTGTGGTGCAGCCCCAGCTCTTGGAGGCATTTGGTATGTGGTAGGCGATCTCCTGGTGGCTCAGAAGAATCTGCCTGCGATGCGGGAGACCTGGGGGTTCCATCCCTGGGTCAGGAAGATCCCCCTGGAGGAGGGCATGGCTACCCACTCTGGTAGTCTTGCCTGGAGAAGTCCAAGCACAGAGGAGCCTGGCGGGCTACAGTCCACGGGGTCACAAAGAGTTGGATACGACTGAGCAACTGACATTTTCAACACACAGGGGCTCCAGAGCAGATGCTGAGCACATGTCTTCTTCGTGTTTGTTCTCAGTGTTGGAGGCTGGGGTGTCTGCAATGGGACACCCATAAGCCGTGTGCTCCCCACAGAACCCAGAAGAGGGAAAAAGGAGGGTGCTCATACAGAGTCCCCCTGGGAGCAAAGCCTGGCATGGAAGGGGGTTTCCTGGGCTGCAGAAGCAGGGCAAGGACCTGTGCCCCAGGGGGAGGGAGCCCCATGGACCAAGAGAGGCAAGCGTCGGGTGAAGGATGTATGAGCTGTGATGTAAGGGGCGCAGAGCTGGCGAGAGCGAGCGGGGTTGGGGGTGGGGAGCTGGAGATCTTAGTGTTGGGACAGGAGCTCCAGCCTCATCCTTCATAATTCAGCCTCACCCTCCTCCACCCTCCGCGTTCCAAAGACAACTGTGTCTGCCCTCGACAGTGGAAAAGCCTCTAACCAGAGATTCCGCATGATGCGAGGCCACGGCTCATCTCTTGGAGAAATTATCTCCATTTCTCTGAGTTGGCTCCAGAATTGCTCTTCCGCAAACCCTAGTTACGAGAACACCATTACAGTCTACGTGCTTCCCAGCTGTCCTCGGAGAGTCTCTGATGGCGGCGCGGCCGCCCCCGGCCGGCTCCCCACTCCAGGGGGGCCCACTTAGCCTGTCAACAGCTGAGCTGGGGGCATGTGGCTCGTCCCCGAGAGCTGGCACTCAGAGGTGCCTTGGTGGCTGGGGGACCAGAACACGCCGCTTGCAGATAAATTGAGTTCTGCTGCTAAACTGTCCAGTTCCTCAAAGAAACTGTCAAACCATGTCGGGAGAAATCCAAGTAAATCCTGAAAGCCGCTGCTGGGTGAGAAAATGTCACAGATGCCGAAGGTTATTAGAAAAATTACTCCTCCGTGTGGCACCTGGGGAGAGGGCTGGGGAGAGCGTTGAGAAGCATTGGGAGGCGGGAGGCTGGTGGCCAGGGGACTGGAGAAGGCCGCTGCTGGCCCGTGGGGCCTTCAGGCTGGAGCTGGGACTCCGGCCATCACCCTTAGAGGGTACAGTACCCCGGGACAGTCAGGCTTCCCCCACCATTTCCCGAAGAGGCTCTGTTTTCTTCTCCCTGTAATTTAAGAACAAATAGGGCTGAATCCAGCGGCTTCCGTCTCCCCAACATCAACCTCGTGCAAAAACATCCTCTCTCCGTCACGATGGAAGGTCCCTGGGGACGCAGATGCGCTGGACCATGGATGCCAGAGAGCAGAGCTGACAGCAGATCAGAGCAAATTCCTGGGAGGGTCCCCTGGGACCCGGGGGACAGGAGGCTGGAGAGCGCCAGATGCCAGGGCTGGCGGGGGGAATGAAGAGGGGAAGAGCTCCTCCCTCACGTCCCCGCTCTGTCCCCGCCCCACACAGGAAACCCCCCGCCCCAGGGACCCCTCTAGTATCTCTCTCCCGCTTCTTCCAGGCAGCCCTCTGGGAATGCCGTCTATACTCACCAGCCACATTGCTTCCACATGACCACCCCGCTCAGGGTGGGCTTTGCTCCCGTCCCTCACCCCGGTCCCTGTGACCAAGGTCACAGTGATACAGCAACCCCTGAAACCCTGGGGAATCTGGTCCCCTTGCCTCTCAAGAGCATTTGCCCATCAGGCCTGAAGGATGCTGTGCCCAGAGCCCCAGCTGTGCCCTCTGAGAACTGAGGGCTGTGCAGAGTCTGTGGGGGCCCAGGAACCCTGGAGTCGGAGCAGGCCCTGGGGCCCCTCCATCTGCACCTGGAAAGCAGGGCCGTGCCACCTGCCGCCCAGACAGCAGACTGTCTCAAGTCTGCCGAGTCCAAGGTAGAAGGTGGGGGTGGGAGGTGGCCTGGGGGCTGCCCTGGCCCCAGGGGCCCATTCTTTGAGATCCCTACCCTCGGCAGTGCTCCAGGGCTTGCGTGTATTCAGGCCCCACAAGGCTCCTGCTGCGTGCACAGTAGACAGAGGACAGGGGCTCAAGGTCTGGACCAAGAGTCTGAGGGATTCACCCTGGTGGGACCCATTGTGCCTGCCCCCGAGGTCAGGGTCCCTGGCGTCCCCATAGCAGAGTGCCGAGCAGGAGCGTGGAGCTGGGGGGCCGGGGGACAGGGTTCCAGAGGGTTAGAGAGGACAGCGCATCTGCTGGGCCCCAGGGGGCAGCCCTTGCCCTCTAGGAGTCTGACTCTGGGGTCCTCCTGCTGTTGCAGTTGCCATGAAAACCAGGAACCTAGGCTTTCATGCCCACCCACCCCCTCAAAGCTGGGGGGTGGGCAGGAAGGCAGGTGGGTGAGGTGGGGAGGACCTAGTCCAGTGCTGACTGTGCTTGGTTTTGCCCTTTGGAGCACAGCCCTCCTGGGGAGGCAGAGAGAAACCCCAGGGCCCAGCCTGTGGCCGCGCAGTGAAGCTGAGGGGGCACTCTGGGCCACCCAGGGACCCTCTAGCCTATCTCCCACAGCTGGGGGCAGGAAGGAAGGACTCTGGGACCCTGGAGCTGCCAGAGACAGGAGGGAAACATGAGGAAGCACCAGGTGTGGGGAGATGGGACTTGGGGCCGGGATTCATCTGCTCTAGAAAAAGAAAGTCCCTCCGGGTTCCTCAGCAGCCTCTTGTCCTGCAAGCGCACTCCAGGGCCTACATGCTTGGAACAGAGGACTCTTGAGTCCCCCCAGGCCTGTCCTAGCTTCCTTCAGCACTCCAATCCTGAATTTTCAGGGCTTTGTCTCAGACAAGCTTCTTGGCACAAAAACCCTGGCCGGAAACAAAGTCAGCTCTGGCTGCAAGGGTCTTGGTGGGCTCAGCCACTCCCACCAGTCTTGTCCACACCCAGGCTTGACCCTGCTTGAACTTGAAGGTCCTGCTGGAAGAGAGGCCCAGGGTGCAAGCAAGCAGGTGTGCACCCCACTCAGCAAGTGTCAGACACAAGACTCCCCCGAAATTGGCCCCTGCCACCAAAGCTCTGAAGCTCAGCTCTCTGGGCCTTTCTGGCCACAGCCCTCTAGAGTTTGCCAGTGCTTTCTCAATCATGCTCACATTCAGTCTTCCCAACATCCTAAGGAGGCAGGCAAAGCAGGGATGGTCATTCTGATCTTACAGATGAGGAAATGAGGCTCTGAGAAGGTTCGTCCCTTGGACGGTGGGGCTGGAGGTGGGGCATGCACCCCGATCCAGGGCCCTCGAGGAATGTGTGGCCTCGGGCCCCTGGGGCCTCTTCCTGTGTTGACTCACACGGTGACTGCGACACACAGGCTGGAAGGTCCCTGAGCCCCCAGAGGGGCCGGGCCAGCAAGCAGCGGGGTCTCTGGTGAACAGCCGGCGGGGGAAGGCTGCTGTGTCCGTGTGTCTCCCTCCCCAGACACCGGGCCTTCGTCCACCGAGGCAGGCACCGATGTCTGGCTGACACTGATGAACAGATGGACGGACAGGCGGCACGTGGATTCATTTCCCTGTTCCCGGTGGCGAGCACTCCCGGGAAATGGTCCGAGGAAGCAGAGATGCCGCCCTGCTGCTGGAGCACCCCCTGGCTCATCCGCTCCAGTCCTGGAGAGGCTGCTCAGAGAGGGAGGTGCCTTGCCCAAAGCCACACAGCACACCAGGGGCCCTCAGGGGCCCGATCGGGTCTGACCACTGGGGTGAGGCCCCTACACTGACTTGGTGGGAGAGCCTGGGGTCCCAAGTCCCCACACTCCCAGGCTCTCTTCCTGCCCCCAGGGAATTTCTGTGCTGAAACTTGGCGGCAGAGGGCACCCAGATGACAAATGAGCAAATCAGTAGAGGGACAGAGGGATCAATGATGAAGGACCTGAGATGCGGTGATTGATGGGTGCAGCCTTTTGGTTGGCAGGGGCAGGTGATGCTTTTTGGAGAGGGCCTGACAAGGGGGACCAATGGGAGGGGCTGTGGGGAAGGACTTCCCATGGTGGGGAGGGGTGGTTGATGGTGGTGAGCAAGCTTGGGGCCTTGGGCAAGGTGGGGGGCGCAGACAGGAGCCTGGGATGGGGTGCCAGCCCACCTGGAGTCAGCCTTTATTCACAGCATCCTAGGAAGCCGTTGGAAGGTTTAAGCAGGGGGTGGGGTGGTGGAGGGGTGGGGACAGGTCACAGCTCTGGGAGGGAAACTTTCCCTGGGGACGCACTGAGCTTTGGTGACTTTGAAGTGCAAGTGTTAGCCGCTCAGTCGTGTCTGACTCTTTGCGACCCCATGAAGTGTAGCCTGCTAGGCTCCTCTGTCCACGTTTTTCTCCGGGCAAGAATACTGGAGTGGGTTGCCTTCCCTTCTCCAGGGGATCTTCCTGACTCAGAGATCGAACCCGGGTCTTCTGCGTTGCAGGCAGATTCTTTATCGTCTGAGACACCAGGGACTTTGGGTGGTTTTAGCCCCTCCCTCACACCAAAGCCTGGGTCAACAGAACCCCAGGGCCCCACCAGGCACTGTCTCCCCACTGAGGGATCCCATAACTCCCTCCCAGAGCCTCACACTGTCCACTGGGAGAGGCCCCAGTATTATCAACAATGCCATTGGCACTGACTCCCAATGCTGGCGTCCAGCACAGGATCCCCTCAGCGTGGGTGGGAGAATGGGATGTGACCCTGACTAGTGTGCGGGTTCAAGGCCAGCCTTCCCCTCCCGACACCTTTCACAGGGGACGCTCTTTCTGCCCCCACCCCCCACCCTGTGTAGCCCCCTCCACCTCCGCTCTGCCCTCGTTCTTGGTCCCTGGGCCCCAGGGACATAGCAGAAGAACGTGGAGGGTTCTTATTTATGCCCATGAAGCACGAGAGCCTCAGCGGTGGGGGAGCGCGGCACTCACTGATAAATTTCCCATCCAGAGGAACAGATAAATCGCCATCTGCGCCCTTACTCTGTGGCTTGTCACTTCCAGTTTAGCAAGATCCCAGGTAACGCTGCAGCCAGCCTGCCCCACGGCTGCCTGCCAGATTCCTTCTGTTCTTCTTCCATCGGCCTCCACTGGCTGGGCCCTGGAACGTGGCTCCCATCTCCTCCAGGTGTGGATCCCAAGAGGCTAGGGCGCTGGGCCCCCTGTCCCCCAGCCAGGCCCCCTCCCTGGGTCTCTGCTCCCTCCACTGCAACTGCACCAGGAGGCCCAGCTCTCAGGCAGTGGGGAGCTGCCCCTGATGGGCACCCCAGACCTCCCAGCTCATCAAACTCTGACACGTGAAGCCAGGATGGGCCCCGGCCCTGCCCAGTGCTCCTGAAGCTCCTCAGGGGCCTCTGTGTCCTGGGAGACTCCAGACTCTGGTCCCTGTAATACTCTAAGCCCCTTCCCTTGCTCAGAGACTGCCTCTTCTCCCCCTGGGCCAGGCCAGTTTCTACTGAGCTCTCCTGGGCCAGCCAAAGTCCTGGGCAAGGATTAGAAACTTTTGGAAGGAAAGTCTGGGCCTCTGAACCTTGGAGCAGTACCCACACCCTTGAATCCCAGCTTCTGATGTAGGTGGTGGGGGTGGCAGCAAGGCATGTGTCAGGGGGAGGGAGTCCTTGTAGCTCACGTCCCCCGCTTCTGTGAGCCTTACACCTCTAAAACTCTGGCTGCTTCTGGGTGGGGACACAGGGACAGGATGCTGGAACAGGACTCAGAAGAGCCAGGCCTGCACATGAGACCCCGAGTGGCCCATTTCCCTTGCCTCAGTGTTCTCATCTGTCAAATGGGCTTGGATGGTGTCTCCTGCAGAGGTGGTGGAGTTAATCAGGGGCCAAGAGTGAGACCCTCCCTTGGCTAATTTCTGCCAGGTCATGCGCGTGCTGCTGACGGCAGGGTTAATGGAGCATCCGCTCTGTGCAGGCTTGGGCTGGCCACCAGGTGTCCTGCCGGAGCTCACAGCAAACACAGGAAGTATGGATACTATTGAGTGTGCGCTGTGCAAACAATAGAATGGGAAAGACTAGAGATCTCTTCAAGAAAATTAGAGATACCAAGGGAACATTTCATGCAAAGATGGGCTCGATAAAGGACAGAAATTGTAGGGACCTAACAGAAGGAGAAGATATTAAGAAGAGGTGGCAAGAATACACAGGAGAACTGTACAAAAAAGATCTTCACAACCCAGATAATCACGATGGTGTGATCACTCACCTAGAGCCAGACATCCTGGAATGTGAAGTCAAGTGGGCCTTAGAAAGCATCACTACGAACAAAGCTAGTAGAGGTGATGGAAATCCAGTTGAGCTATTTCAAATCCTGAAAGATGATCTTGTGAAAGTGCAAATTTGGAAAACTGAGCAGTGGCCACAGGACTGGAAAATGTCAGTTTTCATTCCAATTCCAAAGAAAGGCAATGCCAAAGAATGCTCAAACTACCGCACAATTGCACTCATCTCACACGCTAGTAAAGTAATGCTCAAAATTCTCCAAGCCAGGCTTCAGCAATATGTGAACCGTGAACTTCCAGATGTTCAAGCTGGTTTTAGAAAAGGCAGAGGAACCAGAGATCAAATTGCCAACATCCGCTGGATCATGGAAAAAGCAAGAGTTCCAGAAAAACATCTATTTCTGCTTTATTGACTATGCCAAAGCCTTTGACTGTGTGGATCACAATAAACTGTGGAAAATTCTGAAAGAGATGGGTATCACAGACCACCTGACCTGCCTCTTGAGAAACCTATATGCAGGTCAGGAAGCAACAGTTAGAACTGGACATTAAACAACAGACTGGTTCCAAATAGGAAAAGGAGTACCTCAAGGCTGTATATTGTCACCCTGCTTGTTTAACTTCTATGCAGAGTACATCATGAGAAACGTTGGACTGGAAGAAACACAAGCTGAAATCAAGATTGCCGGGAGAAATACCAATAACCTCAGATATGCAGATGACACCACCCTTAAGGCAGAAAGTGAAGAGGAACTAAAAAGCCTCTTGATGAAAGTGAAAGTGGAGAGTGAAAAAGTTGGCTTAAAGCTCAACATTCAGAAAATGAAGCTCATGGCATCCGGTCCCATCACTTCATGGCAAATAGATGGGGAAACAGTGGAAACAGTGTCAGACTTTATTTTTTTGGGCTCCAAAATCACTGCAGATGGTGACTGCAGCCATGAAATTAAAAGATGCTTACTCCTTGGAAGAAAAGTTATGACCAACCTAGATAGCATATTGAAAAGCAGAGACATTACTTTGCCAACAAAGGTCCATCTAGTCAAGGCTATGGTTTTTCCTGTGGTCATGTATGGATGTGAGAGTTGGACTAGAAGAAGGCTGAGTGCCGAAGAATGGATGGTTTTGAACTGTGGTGTTGGAGAAGACTTCTGAGAGTCCCTTGGACTGCAAGGAGATCCAACCAGTCCATTCTGAAGGCGATTAGCCCTGGGATTTCTTTGGAAGGAATGATGCTGAAGCTGAATCTCCAGTACTTTGGCCACCTCATGCAAAGAGCTGACTCATTGGAAAAGACTCTGATGCTGGGAGGGACTGGGGGCAGGAGGAGAAGGGGACGACCGAGGATGAGAAGGCTGGATGGCATCACGGACTCGATGGACGTGAGTCTGAGTGAACTCCAGGAGTTGGTGATGGACAGGGAGGCCTGGCGTACTGCGATTCATGGGGTCGCAAAGAGTCGGACACCACTGAGCAATGGAACTGAACTGAACTGAGCTGAGTGTGTGCTGAGTGCTGCCCTGCTCGGAGCTGACCTGTAAGAACCTGTCCCTCCCTTCATGCTGTGGCAAAGCGTCCATTCTGGCCCCCAGTTCAGAGGCAGCATAGGCCTGCTTCTACAGTTTTCTACGTTTTTTGTGGCCTCTGGTATGTTCTCCAGGGCCCATCAGGGTTCGTGTCAAGAACCAAATGGAATATTCTGCCTTAAAAAGGAAGGGGGCTCTGACATGGTCTCCCATGTGTGTGACCCGTGGAGACGTTCAGAGGGTTCTGCTCCTCAATCTAAGGGTGGTCCACATGGGGGTCTTCGCTTTGGAAAACTTCACTGAACTGGACACTAATGTTTTGTAAACTTTTCTATGAGTATATCGTACTTCAGAAAAAAATGGTCAAAAACACACAAAAGCTCGATACAAGGAATGAATGAGTCTCAGGTAGTCCACGTCAGGAGCTGCTGTTGGCTGGAGCACAGTGGAATACAGGAACCACGGGGCAGGAGTGGGGGGTGTGGCCCCCAAGTCCAGCATGCTGGGCAAGTCCTAGCCAGGCTGTTGTCCAAGCCTCAGTTTCTCCCTGTGAGAAGGGGTGAGGAGTCAGACTCTGAAGGAGGGCTTCCCTGGAGCCAAGAGCGTGGTTTGCTGCACCCATGGGCAAAGGGGATCCCACGCTGCCTGCACACCCCCACCCCAGCCTGCCCCCAGGTTCCCCGGCCACGGTGAGCCCCGGAGCGACCCTTGACACAGTCCCAGGGTGCGGGGCCCTGCTAGCTGCCCACCGTGTCCGGAGCTCAGCAGACATCCCCTCACCTGGGGGTGGGGTCCTGGCGTCACTGCCCACCTATGCTTTGCTCCTAGGTTTGCTCCCTAGCTCAGCAGAAACCCCTCCTCCCAATTAGCCATTCTGCTCCAGTTACCAGCAGAAGCCTGGGGGTCTCTGACAGCACCCACCCAAGAGACTGTGGGGACAATGGGCTGACAAAGACCACCTCCCCAGCCCACTGGGACATGGCTGGCAGCCTGTGAGCTGGGTCAGCCTGTTTGGCATAGATGTGTCGCTGAAGCCAGTCCATTAGGGACCAAGGTGGGGTGGCTCCAGCCTTGGTGTCTCCCAAGGCCCTTCATTAGCTGAATTTTGCCCAAAGGTGGAGTAGTCCCAGGCCTGGAGCTCGGGCCTGACTTTGAACCATCTGTGAATAACAAGAGGGTAGACACTCAGGCAGGAAGAGGACACTCACGTTGTCACATGGTCCGGGAGGCCCAGGCCGAGGATGGCCGATCTCCGACCCCAGGAGAGAGGACAGGCTGTCCAGGGTCAGACATCCAGGCAGGGAAGGAGGCAAGAAGGTGCCAGGTGGGTCCAGTGCAAACCCAGGGACGACAGCAAACCACCTCCTTGGCGTGGACAGATCCTGAACTGTCGGGGGGGGATGCCCACGGGCATTATGGGTCCAGCCCCACTTTACAGATGGGGAAACTGAGGCCAAATGGCGAGAAGAGACTTAAAGGTCTCCCAGTGAGTCCTTGGCAGAGCTAAAACGGACCCTCCTCTGCCTCTCGATAAACAAAGCAAACCAGCCAAGCGGCAGGTGGTGCCCAGTGCTACACACAGCAGAACTGGCCTGTTGAGTTCATGCTGGGGGCACAACAGGGAGCAGGGGCCAGAGCACGTGGGCGCCCGCGGCCAGACAGGACCAGGACTTGTGAACTGGGGTCAGGAGTGGAGACGCTTCTAGCAGCCACCTCCCTAGTTTGAATGTGGGAGGAGCGGGGAGAGCCATCCACCAACGGGGAAAGAGGGGGCGGGGCCGTGGTACAGGGCTGTCTGGGACATTGAGCATCTAGAGGCTGGTTGGACATCCAGGTGGACACGCTGAGCAGGAGGTTGGATGAGTCAGGACGGGGAGAAGGCCCCAGATTGGATGAGGTGAACAGGGAGTGCATTAATTCATAGGGAAGAAATCCAACAACCAAGCTGGGGACCACCGAGGTTCAGGTGTTGGGGAGATGGGGCGGCCAGGCAAGAACCAGGCAAGGGTGGACTCCTGGGGGCCAAGGGCGGCTCGCACGGCTGGGAGGCGGACGGCGGCCGTGCTGCTGAGAGTCACGGCCAGGCAAGACAGAGAAGTGGGCACAGCTCAGGTGCCAGGAGGGAATGGAGGGCCTTGATGAGAGCATCTCCACGGAGTGATGGGTGTAATAGGATGGCCACCAGGTGGCTGAGAGCTGGGGCGAGGGGGCAGTGGTCGGGGACAGCATTCCAGAACCTTCACTGTGAAGGACACCGGGCTGGAAAATGGGGCCCTTTCCTCCGGGGGCCAGGAAGTACAGGGTGCTTCTGTGCTGGTGGATTGATCCAGGAAAGGAGGGAGGTTGGATGAGGCTCGGGGAGGCGGGGAGGGGGGAGGTCTGCTGTGAGGAGGGGAGAGCTCCATCTGTGTCCGCCTGGGGACATGAGTGCATCTTACAGACCCACGCAGAGAGTGGGCACGTGGGTCAGCAGCCTGACCCGGTTGCTTCTGATTCCTCAGCAAAGAATGAAGCGAGGTCACTGGCTGAGCGTGGGATGAAGGAGGGAAGGTGTGAAGCAGGCCTTTTGCAGAGTGGAGGGGTGGGGGGGTGTGTTTCCAACACGTGTTCTCACTCCCACATGCATGTACAGAGCTGGCGCTTCCCTCCTGCACAAGTTCCTACTGGAAGTACACTTTCTGGATTGTCTTCCTGTAACCGCTCACAGCATCCTTAGGATAAACAGACCCGCCGTCTCTGCACACGTGCCAAGGGGGTGATGGCCGTGTGGCTCCTTTGAACAGGTATTGGCTTCTCTCTGTGAGTAGTGATGCTGTAACAAGTTGCACAGCTACCTCTGGGCACCTGATGACTACTTCATAGGAGGGGCTCTAACTAGTGGACTGTCTCACTCAAGGCGGTGCATGCGATCACGATTTTGATACCGCTGACCTTTCACGAAAGCAGACGCTGTTGCCTCCCTGAGCCAGAACGTTGAGAACACCAGCGCCCCTGCCATCAGAACCCTTTTTTTGTTGGCGTTCTCGTGGGTGAGAACTAACACGGCGTCGTGTTAACTTTCAGTTCCTTGATCACTGGTGAAGGTGAGCATGTTTCTTTACTTTTCACTCATTCACTATTTTACTGCTTTTCCTGTTGTTTGTGTTTTTCTTACTGCTTTCTAGCACACCTCCTGCAGAAGGAGGCTATTAAGCTTTTGTTATACATGTTGCAAGAGCCTTCTCTCCCTTTGGCATATGTCTTTTTCACTTTGCTTTCATTCATCTGCGGTATAGGAGTTTCTACTTTTATGCAGACGATTTTGCCAGCCTGTCTGTGGTGGGGGAGCTGTCGCGTGCTGCCCAGATGCTCCTCGGGGCTGGCGCGTGCCTCCCTGCTGTTGCCACAGAGAACTGGCCTCTCCGGGTCTCACCCCACCTCGCAGCAGGCATCCCGATGACAGCAGCTGATGCTCCAGGCTGGGACCCCTCTGAAGGTGCCCTTTGCCCCGGAGCGCCGGTAGCCTCTGTGGGACTGGCTCTTTTTCCTGCTCAGCCCCACTTGCTCCCGCCGGAGACAGAGTGTGCTATGTCCAGGGCAGCCACACCCAGCACCAATAAGTTCGTGGCTTAAAAGAATAGAAAGTATTCTCTGATAGTTGCACAGGCCAGTGGTCTGAAAGTGAAAGGTCTGAAGGGCTGTGCTCCCTGAACGCACCCCAGGGGAGACTCCTTCTTGCCTCCTCCACCTTCTGGGGGCTGCCAGCACCTCGGTTTCCCTTGGCTGTGGCCATATTACTCCAGTCCTCTGCCTCTCAGACCATATGGCCTTCCCCTCTCTGCCTGTGTCCTCTCCTCTTCTGCTTCTCATAAGAGCACTTGTCATTGAGAATTCCTGGTGGCCCAGAGGTTGGGTTCAATCCCTGGTCAGGGAACTAAGACCCTGAACATGTGCAGCAGGGAACAAGCAACAAACAAAAAACCAAAAACCCCATCAGAACATTTGCCATTTGCCACTGGGAATTCCCTGGCAGTCCAGAGGCTGGGACACCACGATTTCACCGCCAAGGTTGCAGCTTCAGTCCCTGGCTGGGGAACTAAGATCTTGCAAACTGTGGAGCACAGCCAAAAACAAAAAAATACCACTTGTCATTGAATTTTGGGCCCTCCATGATAATTCAGGAGAAGTCCATCTGAAGTTCCCTAACTTGATCCCAACTGCAGAAACCTCTTTGACCAATAAAGTCACAGCCAGAGGTTCCGGGGGTAGGCTGTGGACATGCCTTTGGGCCACTATCCAAACCACCCCAAGCATCTACTGAGAGTACTTTCTGCCCTTCACTCCCCTGACCCTTGGGCCTTGTGTGCTAGAGTCCCGATTCAGCCTCCAGGGACGCCAGCCCCAGATGCTAGCCCTCCTCCAAACTTCTGGGACCGAGGGGCACTCAGAAGGTCCTCACTTATCTGGCTGTGAAAATTTGGGCAAGTCCCCTCCCCTTCTCGGGGGCTGGAGGAGGGGGAAGGTTCCTGCTGTCTGAAAGGATTGTTAGACGCTGGTGAGGGTCTTCTGGCCTCCTGCCATCTGACGCCGTTCACACACCAGGGTCATCCACACTCAGTCTTGAACAGCTCTCCTGGCTCCTGGGGGAAACGGGAGTGAGACTGGGGAGAGGACACGCCCCCTGGCCTGGTCCCTGGAGAGCTGACGCCAGGCTCCTCCAGACCACCCCACCCGCTGTTCCAGAAGAGCTCTGATGTCGTTCGTGATTGTCCATTTCTCCCACAATGAAAGCCAGCAAGCGAGAAAAGGGGGTTTCTCTTCTAAAATTGCTTTTCTGCGTTCTTTGACAGAACTGTGTGCCTGCGTGTAATTAATTCACGGCCCGGCGACTGGGTCAGCCGCTTGGCTAGGAGAGAAAGCTCTAGAGAAAAGCAGAGACACGCAGTCACCGCTGGAAATGAGATCCCTTGGCCGCCCAGACCTGCCGCTGCTCTCAGACCAGAATAAACACCTACAAATCTCGCCTGTCGGAAATGTGGCCTCCGAGGCTTTGACCTTCTTAATGCACGCTGGCACAGAGACCCTGAGAAGTCCAACCAGAGGAAATCTTGTAAGGTTTCCTTGAGATTTCTCAGACTTCCTGGAGGCCTGGAGACAGGTGTTTCAAACCAAGCATGGTAGCAAGTCTTTTCCGGAGTGTGGGGGGTGAGTCCTGGTCTGCTGCTAGCCTGCTAGGTGACCTTGATTGGACAAAATATGCTAGGGTGTCTTCCTTGTCCATAAAGTGAGATAATATTCCTAAATCGCAAGTCGATTATAAAGACCAAAGATCTGCTTGACACATCTGATCATTCCTCTCTGGCAACTACCGGTAAGGACTTTATCCTTGGGACTCATGGGTGACAGGAACAAGACAATTCTGTATAACGTGGAAAAATAGATACAACCCTATTCGCCACCTGTAAGGGCTTGTTAGGAAAAGGATCGTTTGTAGGACAGAAGACTACAACCAAGAAAATTCATCTTGTGGAAAAAGACTATTGCTGCGAGAAAAATAAACAAGGCCCTGAGCCGGGTGACCCCAACAGGGGAGGGGGCAGAAAGGCAACTGACAGAGATGTCCCCCTGCCACCTGAGGTGCCAGTATGCAAACACTTCCCCTGCACACACTCCTGGAAGCCCTAGAACAGGGCTTTCTGTTTTCGGTGATTTTTATTTGCCTTATTTGAACCGAGGATAGGGAGAAGGCAACAGAACAAGATCTGGGCTTTATCTGATTTACATGGAAAAATAACAGTTCATGCTTATTGGCAGTTAGCTACAGGTCAAGTGCTGTTCTAATGCTGCACACACCGTATTCCAATAAATCGAAGATGCTGCCGATTGCGAGACCCTTGTATTTTACGTACCACTAAGAATTTTTAAAACACTGACAATGTAACGGTGACACCAAAAGATGAATCCTAGACTCAATAAAATATTACCAACTTAACTCATCTATTCTTCACAGTATACCTTCAAGGCAGAAAATGTTCGCCTCATTCTACAAATGAGAAAACTGAGGATCAGAGACATTCAGGAACTGCCTGAGTTACTTAGGTGGCAGAGCTGGAGCTTGACCTGGGCCATTGTAGCCTCTGCTGTACTCATTCCTCTCTAAGGGCACCTCGACTCGGGGCAGGGGATTGGGGGCCCCACAGGGGGTGGGATGGGGGGTTGGAGGAGGCAGGGAGCCCAGGCTGCCGGCCGGAAGTCTCAGGGGAGATGCTGCTGTTATACGTCTTTCTCAGCATCCTTCTATTCTTCCCCTGCTCAGGGCTTTGGCCTTCTCCAAAGAAGGGGGTCCCCTGTGTACTGCCAAGGGGTCTGCTCTATACAGCTACAGAGTGCTTCACACCAGAGCTAACATTTTTCTTGGATTCTTTCAGAGTTGGAAGACTTCAGGCAGGGCTGGCAAATTGCTTTCATCTCAAATGCCAGCCCTAATGGATCAGCAGCAGCTGCCAGGAAAGTGTTGGGAAGGGTTCTGTGGCCCAGCTGGGATTCAGGACAAGCTCTCTGGCCCTGTCCCCACGATCATCGGCAGAGGACAGGAGAGACCAGGCATCTCCCAGGCTGGGCTGGGGACTAGCTGGGACACCCGGGACCCCACATCATGCTCAGAAAAGCTTGAATGGCCTCCCCAGGGTCAAGCCTCCCTCAGCCTCTCTGTAGCTTCACCAGCTGAGTCAAGAGGTGGGAGGAGATGAGAATGGCGGGGGGCACTTCCAGAGTGGTCAGGTCCCCCCAGGGATCATCCGACAGCCTGGAGCTTCCCCCAGCGCCTGGGGAGGGGCCCTCAGTGTGCCAATTCGTGTTTCACAGATCATACTGTGTGGAGTCGGCTGCCCCTGGTAATTAGCTCACTTCTATAATTAGCCCAAAGTTCCTGCTGCTGAGGGGGGCAAGGATGTGGGGTGTGAGGGTGAATCGATGTGGCTGAGCACTTGACTCACACCCTAGAAACGCCCCATTGCAGGGAGGGGGTGCGTTTCCTCGGGGTGGGCTCCCCTCTTGTTCTGGAGCAGCTGAGGCTCCAAAGCGCCTTTCCAAGACAGGAGTCACCCCATGGCCATGACTATAAGTATGTGCCCGGCATCGGGAAGCCCCTCCACACACTCTCCTCCTCCCACACGCGGCAAGATGAAACCTCAGGTGGTCCTCACCGCCGGGCGGGAGAACGTGGGGTCTGCTGCACAGGTGGGATCTGAACCCCAGACGGGCCAGCCTCTCCTCCACAGCCTCAGTACCACCCACAGCCTCATTCCTCCCAGACAATGGCCCTGGAGGTGTCCCTGCAGGAGTTGGCTCTAGAACATTCACAGACGGTCTTAGGGGACACCTTCTCATCTTTAAGAAAGAGCTAGTGGGGACTCTCTGGTGGTCCAGTTGTTAGCATTCCATGCTCTCTCTGCTAAGGATCCAGGTTCAATTGCTGGTCAGGGAACTAAGATCCCTCAAACCACGGGGCACCACCAAGAAGAAAGAAAGAAAGAGCAGGTATTTTTGTATTTTTGAAGATGGGCAGAACTTAGAGGGTTCTGCAGCCAGTCGTGGGCTCCGTGTCTACCCTCCCTTCTCCAGGGGACACAGCAAAGTTTAAAGGGCAGGATGGGGGGGAGGGCTGTGAGTTCAGCCCCAACACCCTCCACCTCCCTGCACTTACCACCACCATAGGCTCTCAGGCTGAGATCAGGCTTAATAGCAAGTGAGATTTCTTATTTCCTGACTGCCTCTGGGAACAGCAGAAAACAAATATCAATTATGGGCAGAATTGTCAGTCGGAAAAAAAGATGTCGGTCTTGATTCAGAATTTACAAACAGTTGATTAAGCCCACAGTGAGAAACACGCCTGCAGGCCTGCCCGCCCGCCCAGAGAGAACCTTCTGGTCTCCAGAAGTCCCATGTGAATCCCCTGGGCTGCAACCCCCCATCCCCATTCAATGGGCCATAGGATGTAACATGCTGTCTTGGCTTCCTGATCTCATGAGCTCATTTCCATCAGTCACCAGAGACTCTGAACCCAGCTCTGAGCCTGCTCCCCAGAATCCTGCTCTGTGTCCCCTGTTTTAGGCCTAACTGCTTCCTAGGTCTTGGACACAAGAGTGGGAACATTATTAAGGCTTTTGATAGACCCAGCCCAATTAGGAAGGATTTTGTTTCATTCCATCTGGAGTTAAAAGAGGGACAGTGTGGAGGGAGGGGGCCCTTTGCTGATGGCAGGAGGCAGCTCCGCAGATGGCGGAAGGTGGCTGAAAGGCATGAGATGTGGGACAGATTTCTACCTTTGCTTTCAAGGAAACGACTCTTTATTCAGGAAATGAGGGTGCCAATCGGGTGTCAGAGAAACTAGAACGGCCAATTAAAATCCTTACAAGGAGCCGAGAGTGCCAGACACCACGGGGAAGAAGACAAATCCATCCCTGCTCCTTGGGGCACACGCTCTGTTTGCTAACAGAGACAGAGAATAAACAAATAAACCTGTTAACAAGCACAATCATTTCAGGTGTCAATCAGTGTAACAAAATAAATAAGCAGGGACTTCCCTGGCAGTCCAGTGGTTAAGAATCCACCTTCCAGTGCAGGGGATGCGGCTTTGATCCCTGCTTGGGGAACTGAAGAATTGATGCTTTTGAACTGTGGTATTGGAGAAGACTCTTAAGAGTCCCTTGGACTGCAAGGCAATCTAACCAGTCCATCCTAAAGGAAATCATCCCTGAATATTCATTGGAAGGACTGATGCTGAAGCTGAAACTCCAATACTTTGGCCACCTGATTTGAAGAACTGACTCATTAAAAAAGACCCTGATGCTGGGAAAGATTGAAGGCAAGAGGAGAAGGGGACGACAGAGGATGAGATGGTTGGATGGCATCACCAACTCAATGGACATGAGTTTGAGTAAACTCTGGGAGTTGGTGATGGACAGGGAGGCCTGGCGTGCTGCAGTCCATGGCGTTGCAAAGAGTTGGACATGGCTGAGCGACTGAACTGAACTGGGGAACTAAGATACCATATGCCATGGGGGCAACTAAACCCTCACACTGCAACTACTGAGGCTGCCCACTCTAGAGCCCCTGCAACAACAAGAGAAAGCCCTCGCGCCACACAGAGAGCCTGGGCAGCCAAAATTAAATAAAATTACTGAAAGCAGCCATAGCAGCAGAAACAGAAGAAGGAAGAAAGAAGAGAAACGATGGGGAGGGCCGTTGGGTTCTGTTGCAAAGTCTGGTCTGGGAAAGGTTCTCTGAAGAGGTGGTTCGGAACTGAGGCCTGAACTGACTGTCATGCAGACAGCCGGGCTCAGAACACTTGGCAGAAGGAGCAGATGCCAAGTCTCCAAGGCAGCAAAGAGCTCGACGTACTTGAAGATCAAAAGGAAGTTCTCTGTGCCTAGAGATTAAGGGACTGCAGAGCATGAGGGTGAAATCTGAGAGCGGGGTAGGGATTGCAGAGCCTCAAAGACCAAATAAAGAACCTGAGTTCCTTTCTAAGTAGCATCAGAGGCCAGGGAATGAAGCCACTTGCGTTTGGCCAAGATGGAATAACTGGCACCCGGCCGTGCCCTCCATAATGTGTACACCACTATGAACGGTGCTCAGTTGTTCAGTCATGTCTGACTCTTTTGCAACCCCCTGGACTGGAGCCCACCAGGCTCCTCTGCCCATGGGATTCTCCAGGTAAGAATACTGGAGTGGGTTGCCATTTCCTCCTGCAGGGATAGAACCCCTGCCTCCTGAATAGGCAGGTAGATTCTTTATCACTAGTACCACCTGGGAATAAACAAGAGGCAACTCCTGGCAGGCAGTAGGCAATAGGCAATGCAAGACCACTATCCTTGAGAGAAGGAAAACTCACGGGGTGCCCACAGTCATCAGTTCTCTTCTAGGGAATAGTTTCCCAGGGATCTAAGCCGAGCTTGGTGGCCGCGGTGAGCTGAGAAGACAGTGGTCAGAAGTCAGGGCAGCTGGCACCAGCAGAGTTAGACATCAGAGAGGAGGGCTATGCAGGCAGAGGGCCCAGAACTCAATGTGGGGTCTCCCGTTGAGTCCATGGCCGGAGGATGTTCTGTAGATGCTCAGAGCAAGACCGTCTAAGACTTTCAGAGAGTGGACCCTGTGGAACTGCGAGAAAGCTAGAAACACTGGAGGTGTGCGTTAAAGAAAAGGGAATACCGTACTTTCAGCTTGGCCAGAATGGAGAAATCTTAACACTCTGTTAATACTCTCAATATGCAGCTGCAACCCCGGAGAGGCTTTGTCTTAAGAGTGGGAACCATGCATTAGGGGAAGAGCTACACTGGACCCCTCCTCTGTTGTTCAATTGCTAAGTTGCGTCTGATGAATAAAGCCTAAAACCAAGTCCCCAGAAGATCTGCAAGGAAACAGGGTTCAGAGGCAATTCTTGCCAGTTAAGGGGAATCCGTGTCTCCTGCAGAAAGAATCTGCCTGCAGGAGCCGCCGCAGATGCCAGTTTGATCCCTGGGTCAGGAAGATCCCCTAGAGAAGGACATGGAACCCACTCCAGTGTTTTTGCCCGGAGAATTCCATGGACAGAGGAGCCTGGTGGGCTACAGTCCATGTGGTCACAAAGAATTGGACACGACTAAGTGACTGAGCACGCACGCATGCAAGAGGAACTGAGGAAGCAAGTTGGCTTTTTCCATATTCACATGAACAAAGTGTAAGCTGAGTCAGATGGTAGATTAACTGCCTGCTAAAACAAAAACCACTCTTTACAGGATGGCAGCACTCTAAAAGCTCTACAATACATGGTTCACAATGTCCAGAATTCAATTAAAAAATCACTACACATGCAAAGTACAGGAATGTGAGATTGACAGTTAAGGAAAAAAAGTGGACAATAGAAACCAAGCTTGAGATGGCTCCAACGTTGGGCTTAGTGGACAAAGACTTTAACGTAGCTATTACAAATACATTCAAAGAATCAAAGGAAAGGTGTCTCTAAGAAATTAAAGAATATGATATTAATGAGTGAACAGATAGGAAAACTCACCAGAAGAATAAAAACTAGTTAAAATGCAAACTCTAGAAGTAAAGCGTACAACTGATATGAAAAAGTCACTACCTGGGCATCACAGTGTACTGATAGAGATGATGGGAAAAGATACAAGGCCCTGAAAACCAGTGAAAAATTATCCATACTTAAGAATAGAGAGTTTTTTAAATGAAGGAAAATAAAAGGCAGAGAAAGTATAGTCCTCTCTGTAAATGGCGCAACTGTTCTGAACTGGGCCCCAGGCTGGTCCCTGGGCTCCAGCTGATGAGGCATTGTTGGCTGCCTCCAGCCCCATCTCTGGGCTAGATGACCCTGACTGAGCCGGGGTGGGCTCAGGGCAGGGGAGACGGAGCCTCGGGGGAGCCTCCTGTGTGGAGGGGGCCAGGAGGGCAGGGAGCCAGGAGAAGGGGTCTCCATCTGGGCCCCAGGGAGGTGTGTCTTCCGTCTTCCTCCAGATCACCCGACTGGCAGCAAATGTCCACTGATCACTTGGTATGTGCCAAGCAGCGGTCAGGACTGACCACACAGAGGTGAACGAGACAGACGGGGCCCTGCTCGCTTGGCCTGACCTTCCAGAATGGGGGCCACCCGCACTTCATAAGTAAACAGACCAACTGCTCATGGTGGGGACCAGTGCTTGTGAGTAACATGCAGGCTTTAGAACACACGTGGGGGGTGCTAGCTATTCTGACTCAGGAAAAGTGGTTTAAAGGCACAAGAATGGGTTCTACTGAAAGTTTCAAAAGCCCAGGTACATGGACATAAGGCACAGGGGTGAACCAGAGCGCCCAAGGCTGGGGGCAAAGCCTCTGCTCCCTGAGCCGCTGAGCTGGGAAGGGGCAGGGGCACAGCTGGAGAGTGTGCGCTGTGTCCATGGAGGAGCTGGGTGCTGGATAGTGAGCTCCCCATTGCTGGAGGTATGCAAGCATTCACCACCACCAGGAAAGCTGCCAAAGGCACATGAGTGCCACAAAGGAATAGAGAGAGGCTATCAGTGTGGTGACTGGGGGCACAGGCTTCTAACTCTGACCTGTCTAACCTTGGTTTTCTCATCTGTAAAATGGACCACCACATGGACCTGAACCAAAAGACCTTCTCAACTCATAATAGTCTGAGGTCAGGTGGGCGGGCACTCAGGCTGTCCTCTGCCATCGCTTTCTGGGCATCGTTGCCCGCCTCCAGCCCCATCTCTTCCTAACTCCAGGTTTCTCTCCATGTATTGCTCACCTTGTCTCAACTTGTCTCTGTCTCCCACCCCTCCCCACTTCCCATGGGGACAGGGGAGCAAGACGGGCTGGAATAGACCTGCAGCTGGGAGGTCAATTGCCACCCTCTCTTTCCTCTCTGTTGGGGTGGTGTTAGGGGGCGATTTTCACAGTCCCTGAAGAAAGGGGGACCCAGTAAAAGAAACCCTGGGCTAGGCCTGGATTGGAGTGCGGCGGCCATCAGATCACAGACAGGTGGGCTGTCCTGGCTGGGGTGGGGGGCACTGGAGAACACCCAGGGACCCATCGGGTGCCCAGATTCAGGGCAGCAGGACTCACAAGGGCAGGTGGGTGCTCAGGGCTCTGTCCCCGGAGGGCGATCGTCCCCCAGGTCCTCCGATGCTCGGACCAGAGCACAGAGCTCCCAGGCCCTCTGATGCTCAGACCAGAGCACAGAGCTCCCAGGCTTAGCCCAAGTCCTGTGAGCAGGGGGCAGGACCTCAGGCCAAGGGGAGTGGTGGAGAGGCTGCCGGCATGTGGAGCGGGCAAAGCAGGTCAGGCTGGGAGCCTGCAGGCTGCAGACAAGCAGGCAAGAGGGCCCGGCCCGTTTTTTCGTCTCAGTATTCATGTTGCTCTCCTGTACTCTGCTTCTCAGTACCTGGAATCACCTGGTTTATACACTCTGATGCAAGCCCCGCAGAGTGGGACCCTCACCCATCCGACTGTCCCTGGGACCCCAGCACCCAGAAGGCAGTCTGTACACAGTAGCTGCTCTGCAGTATTGGTTGGCTGGGTGAAGGAACCCGTCCACCCTGTCACCAAATGGTCATCACCGCGCCCAAGTGTCAGCTGAGCTGCCGCAGGAGGCGAGGGAGCAGGGCACACAGGTGAAGGGCTGGGCTGGGAGGGGGCTGCCCTGTGCCTGCATGGATGGACCGTGTCTATCACTGGGCATCTTTAAGGTGACAGTTTGCAATCTACTGTAGTCACTTTGCTTACACGGAGAACATTGCCCAGAATGTTAAATATGATTCAGAGAACATTTTGAAATGACTATATAGTGTGACATCTCACAGACGGCCCCCGTTCACCGAGCTCTTCTTTTGGGGGATTTGTTCATTTTACCAATGAATAGGAACTGAGGAGAACTGGGGTGACCGGCCTCACAGGGGCGCGTCAGCTGCTACAGAGCGCAGGCTGAGTCCTCGAAGGGGCCACGGCCTGGGCCTGGTCAGCCCCGCTAGGGATCAACGGTCCCAGTTAAGATGCTAAGACCTTCTCCTGCTTGCAAGCAACCCTGGGGCCTGGAAGGGGCCCTGGGTGGGTTTCCATCTGTCTCCTGGGGAGGGGACCCCAAAGGCTGCAGCTGCACCCCAGTCTCCAGGCAACCTGGGTCGGAGCAGGGGGCTGGGCATTCCCAGTTCCCAACCCTCTCAGGGCCCCGGGAGACTGGCCAGACAGGCTCCTCTGTACCGAAGAGGAGGCGTTGGCCTGGGGGGCTGCAGAGACACCCGAGGAACAGGGTGGTGGAGGTGTGGGCAGGACACCCAGGTTCGCGTGTCTGTAAGGGGCTGTGCCTGGGGGGTGAGGGGCAGCTGGCTCACACGCTCTGCACTGGGGCTCAAGCACATTCAGCCAACACACACACACACACACACACACACGCACACGCACACACACATACATATGCACACACAGACACACGCAGAGATCAGGACATCCTTTCCCGACAAGCTGAAGCAAAGCGGGTGAGCAGACGCTGGTGGGCCTCTGGGTGCCCAGCACCTTCCCCTTTGCCCCTGCAGCCCCACCTGCTCCAGGAATGGCATCGCTGCTTGGCTTGACAGAGGGGAGATCCAGGCTCCCAGAGGTCAAGAGCTGTGCAGAGGCCTCCTGCGGAGTAGAGATGTCCAGAACCGGCTGAGTCCTCCCTTGGGGCAACGGACAGATTCAGAAGGCAGTGTGGCCCCACTCTGGGTCCTACAGCTCCTGGGGGTGGGGGTTCTGGGTGGTGAAGGGGATGAGGTTTACGGTGCTTAGTGAGGGGGGCAGCGTGCGAGGCCCCCACCAGCCTGGCCAAGGGGAGCAATCCAGGGTTGCAGGTGGGATGGGGAGTGACTCAGGCTTGAGCTACCCGCCCCGCCCCCAGGGAGCCGGCACTGCCACCTCCGGGCAGGGGACCGAGGCCAGCTCCTCGCCTGGCTCCTTGCCCGACTAGGCCTGGGGCTGCATGCCTCCTGAGCACATTGACTCCCGAGACCCTGCAGGTGTTTAGGAGCCTAGCAGTGCTGTCGGGGCGTGGGCTGGTGTTCCCTTCCTCACTACATGTTTCATGAGCACCTACTATGTGCACCAACTCTGGAGCAGACACGTGGGGTTATGATGGAGAAGATGACAGGTCCCCACCCTCTGGTGACCTCAGTTCGGCTCGGGAGACGTGCAGAGCGGGTCGTGGCTGCCCCTCGTTCCAGTCCATTCTCTGGTCCAGGCCCTGCTCCAGATAGGAGTGCCTACTCCGCTCGCATCTTCTGGAAGGAGAAACCGAGGAAGCCCCAAGAGGGAAGCTGAATCCCAGCCCGGCCCCTGAGTCGGAGCCATCATCCTCGCCCGAGGGTTTCAGGGACCTCCAGTCCAGCCCTGCCTTTCTCAGATGAGAACACTGAGGACCGCCTCCCTGAAAGCCTCCATCCCTCTCTTCCAGAACCTTCCCAGTCAGCCACAACGCAGCCCAGAACAGGCTAGTTTGAGCCACTGGAAATCTCAGCTGGGATCCTGGCGTCTGGGGAAGGGCCGGGCTCTAAAAATAAACCACTCGCCTCAGCCTGGGAGCAGCCGGCGGGCGCCTGGTGAGCGAAAGCTGACGCCTGGCGCTCCTGGCAGATGACGGTGGGCCCGGCCTGGCCGGAGCATCTCCGCTCTGGCAGCTGGCCCCTCAGGACGGGCCGGTGGCAGGTGGAAGCCAGGAATATTCCAGCCCGGCTCCTGGAGGCACCTCCCGCCCCCCGCCTGCGCACAACACATGCCCCAACCTGGGACGTGCGCCAGGGAGTGGGGCCCGGGGCTTCTCCCCAGGAAGGGGCTGGAGGCGGGCGCCCAAGACGCCCAGAGGTACCCTCTACTTGCTACAGAGTGACGAGTCTCCGCACAGGTAAGGGAACGTCTTCTCAGGCCCTGGAGGAGGTGAGCTGCGGGTGGGAGAGTAGAAGGGGATTTGGGAGGGGGGGAGCGGGAGGCTCTGTGTCTTCCTCAGCTCCCCGGAGCCCTGACACAGCGTCAGTTTCCCTTCCCCTTCCACACCCCCAGCCGGGTGGGCAGCAGCCTGCCCTTCGCAGCTCTGAATGCACCCGGTCAGCGAGGAAATGTCAGAGTCCTGGGGGCTTAATTAGAAGCCAGCTGCAGGTTAATGGGTTTGCAGAAGCACAGGCTGCAAAGTTTTGAAGGCAGGCGCTGTGCAGGGTTGCCAATGGGACTGGAAGCTTCGGAGGAGAAAGGCTCCCCTTCCTGCCCTAGGCGGGGTGGGCTCAAGGACAGAGGACTGCAGTCCTGCTGCTGATGGGAAGGCAGCCGGCCTTCTGAAAACACCGGGGAGGGTTCTCTAGGAGGATGGGGAGACGTCCCAGGGACACACACTTCCCCGGGGCATCTCTGATTCTGTGCAATTCTTCACGGTTTACAGAAACAGACCTTTCAGTAGAAGGCGCTGCTTTGGGCCTTGAGCTGGACTGGATGGGTCCTGAGCACTGCACTTCCGTCCCCGGGTCTCGGAGAGGCTGGCAAACCTGCCTTTCTGCTTAGATGGGTTTCTGTGCTTAATCGCGGGGCAGGATATTCACCTAAAGGTGAGGCGATCGGTGCTAACGCGACCTCCTAACAGGCCTGGGATGGAGACAGCGGGGAGACAGACCGGGGTGGGGGCATCATGCTGACTGTCTTGTCCACCCCGCCCATCAGAGGAAGACAGGTGCTGGGGGCCTGGGGGATGAGCCAGACCCTGGCGAGGGCTGCCAGGGCCTTTCCTGGGCACACTGCGGGGACTCACCTGGGGAGTGGGGTTTATCGCAATGGTTTTTCGTGGCCTGAGAGTGAGCTGGCTCCTGTCACGGCCAACTCCTGCAGCCGCTCTGGCTCAGCTGGAGCGCAGGGGGCTGTTGGGTGAGTGGCCCAGGCGTGTGGCTTCAGGAAGGAGGGTCGGGCTGCCTGCAGAGGGAGGTGCTCTGTGCTGATGATCAGTGGAGAAATGCTGGGCGGCCTCTGGGTCTTGGACTGAGCACAACCTTCCTGCAAATACCCGAGGACCCTCCATGCCCAGAGTCCGCGCCCACCCGCTTGCGGTCCTCCCCGCCTGCACGGCCTCTCCCAGGAGCTTGGGCCCCTCATCCTGGCCCTGCTCAGGGGCCGTTGCCCTCTCACCTACCCAGTAAACCCATCATGCCTCCCCCAGCCTCTGCACGACTGCCAGTCCTCCCGTGCAGCCTGAGTCACTGGGACCAGCAATTGAATCTTGTCACCATTGGGCTGGGACTCTGACTTGGGCTTGCTGACGCTGCTGCTCCCTATCGGTATGAACTTTGGCAAAGCTCGGCTCCCTAAACCTTCGTCTTCTCCCCCATCGAAGGGCGAGACGCTGCCTATGCTGGGGGGCTGTTGGAGGAGTTGCAGAGCTCTGGGGCCAGAAGTGTGACCCCGAGCCTGGGGCAGCCTTCAGGGGAAGGCTAAGGCTCTGTCTGACACCAGGATCATTTCTTCTGCATTAGACCCTGTGCCCCGAGGGCCAGCACTCACCAGCACAGAGCCTGCACACAGTAGGTGTGCATCAGTGCTTGTCAGTCTCACACACACATGAGCGCGCGCGCACAGAAGCACCCCTCTGGCTCTGACGCTCACACCAGACCAGTCTGGCTAGGGCCATGGCGCCAGCTCCCATGCGTGCCCCTTGGCCCCTCATCACCCGGTGCTGCCCAGCCCGGCAGGGTTCCGGCCCCCGGGCACTTGGGTCCACCTTCCAGAGGGGTGGGCGCAGCTGTGGGAACACGCAAGGCCCTGGAGTCAGCGGTTAGGGTGGGAACCTCACGTGGGACCCGCACCTCAGTTCCGAGTTCTGGCTCATTTGGCTTCCGTCTCGGTGGTGCTAGTTGTAAAGAGTCCGCCTCCCAGTGCAAGAGACATAAAAGATGCAAGTTTGATCCCTGGGTCCAGAAGATCCCCTGGAGAAGGAAATGGCAACCCACTCCAGTATTCTCGCCTGGGAGAATCCCACGGACAGAGGAGCTTGGTGGTCTACAGTCCGTAGAGTCACAGAGAGTCGGACACGACCGAAGCAACTTAGCAGGCACACTGCGTGTGCGTCGGATGCCCAGCCTCTGCCCGCCAGAGCCTCTGAAGCTGGCCTGTCTCCCAGAGCCGCCTCTGTGATGCCTGGGAGGCTTGGGGCATGAGAGGGGGTGGCTGTCTGCAGACCCCCGACAAGGTCGTGGGGAGTGTCATAGTGAAGGCCTGAAACCAAGCATGTTCCTGCTTCAGTGACAGCGACCGCCTGTGTCAGGGACCAAATGCCAGGCTGGGGCCGCGTGCCTCACAGACACTGTCTTACACATCCAACCACCTGGCTTTACTGCAAAGAATAGAACTTTGGAAAAAGACTCAACTCAGTAAACAGTGGCACTGTGTGTGCATTTTAACACAGAGAGGGAGGCTGGCCTGACCCGAGGTGCCTGCCAGCCACACTGACAAGCTTCTTGGCCGCTGGTGCCAGACCTTGGCTCACACACCCAGAGACCGAGCTCCTGGTTGGTGCCTGCCTCTGTTCACCCTCCCTCCAGCTTCTATGCCAATGGCAAAATTGGCCTGAGGGGTATCCTTCGTCATTTCATCCCGACTAAAGCTGCCCCTCAGGGCTGCATCAGTCTTGGTGTTTTCCTCACTCCAGACACGGGCCGGTCTCTGCTGTATTGGTCAGCTCCCACTGCGATGATGCTGTGTGACAAAGAGTCCCCAGATCTCAGTGGCTTACAGCACCCACATGCGTTTTTCTTGCCCTGGGTCTGCGGCTTGGCTGGCTTTGGCTGGGTCTGGCTAGGCTGGCCTTGGCTCCAGGCTGTACTCATGTTACGTCTGTTCCACGCTCTCAGTCTGAGGCCTGGTCTCCCCTGGGCTGTGGTGAAAGAGCAGAAGGCCAAACCCCTTCGGCTCGGGGAAGGTCCCTGCTCACAGCACGTGGCCATCACTCATCTCCAGAGCCCCCAGGTCGGTGGGGTGAGGGCGTGGACTCCACTTACTCTTCACCCAGGCACCACAAAGTCCCAGGGTGGAGGGGGGTAGCGATGGGGGATAAGGGGCCCCGTTTCCAGCATCCACATGCACCTCCCACCCTCTGTCTGCTTTATTCACACACCTCACCACTCCAGCCTGGGTGCTCCCTGAGGTCGGACTGTGATTGCTTCTCCCTGGACCGCAAGTCCCTGATGATGCAAATATCACTGAGACAAGGTCAAGTTCAGGGTCAAGTCAGGGACTCAACACCCAGCTTCAAAGCATTGCTTCTAGCCAGGGGAGTTGTCCAGAAAGAGGAATGGAGCAGAGACAGGGAGCATTTATGAGTCACTGGTCACTGAGGGGAGAGCAAAGTGTTCACAAGAGGAGGAGGTCCCATGAAGGGATCTCGGCAGGCAGAGTTGGGGGTGGTGGGCATCTGGGGAGGGGGCACTGCCCGGGCCATGGCCTGAGGGCCAGGAGAGCAGGAGGCAGAGTCCGGCTGGCCCTGCAGCCGCTTCTGAGCCCCCCCAGGCCTCGACTCCGAAGAGGGTGCTGCCCCAGGGCCCCTTCAGAGGCAACTCTGCTGCTTCTGAGATCCTTCCTGAGAACTTGCTTAAGCTCCTTGGCACCGGCTCCAAGTTAAGTAGTAGCAGGGAACCTCTGATCTCATTACTTGGATTATAATTGTCCTGCTCTTTAGTCATCCACGGTGGCAGAGCCTGGGGACTCGGGGGCTCCGGAGGATTACCCAGCAGGCAGGCAGGCAGGCAGAGTGAGGAGGACCCTGGCTTAAAGGTCACTCACAAACACTCCAGTTCACATTCATTTGCAAAAGATAGAATACACAATCCCAGTGCCCTGAGGCTATGAAGGCACTTCCAGCAGTTCGGAACACCCAAGGGGAGAGAGCTTATTTTTCCAAGTTAAATATGCCCTTTTCCCCCCCACCCCCGAAGATTTCCAGCCCCCGGGCAGTGAGAGAACACTGAAGGAAATGAATCTTAGACAAGAGGCGTGTGTTTGAGGCGTCTCTTCCCTGCCCTCCCAGGCAGAGTGGACCAGGAGACACAGAGCCGAGATGTAAGGGCAGTTCCGGTGCCATAGCTGTGTTGCCTGGGCGCGCTCAGAGTTGTCGTTCAGTCGCTAAGCTCTTTCCAGCTCTTTCTGACCCCAGGGACTGCAGCATATCAGGCTCCCCCGCCCTTCATTATCTCTCGGAGCTTACTCAAACTCACGTCCATCGAGTCGGTGATGCCATCCAACCATCTCATCCTCTGTCGTCCCCTTCTCCTCCTGCCTTCAATCTTTCCCAGGATCAGAGTCTTTTCCAGTGAGTCAGCTCTTCGCATTAGGTGGCCAAAGGATTGGAGCTTCAGCTTCAGCATCAATCCTTCCAATGATTATTCAGGGTTGGTTTTCTTTAGGACTGACTGGTTTGATCTCCTTGCTATCCAAGGGACTCTCAAGAGTCGTCTCCAGCACCACAATTTGAAAGCATCAATTCTTTGGTGCCAAGAGCTTCCATTTATCCGTCTGTAAAATGGGCTGGTGATTCTTGCTTGGGCCAATCTTCCAGGAGGGCAGGGAGAACCAAGGGCGAAGATGGCTGTGAAAATGTGCCCAGAGGAGGGGAGTCTGGGGGTGGGGGGTGCACTGGGATGGGGGGACCAAAGGGTCCTAGGGAGCACTGGTGGGGAGGTTGGTCAGCTGTGGCCTATGGCTGAGACTCTGGAGGGAAATAGAGACCAGTGACGACAGATGTCAGCTACAGAGAAGGGCCCACCTGCTCTCCTATAGGAGCAAACAGTGGAGGTGTGGTCCCGAGAGGCCCTCTTGGCCCCTGGGAAGTGAGGGGCACCCCACGCTCGCCCACCAGGGAGTCCCAGCCCAGTTCACCGTCATCTCTAACTCAGAAGAGAGACTTGAGTCCACATTTTTAAAAATGCATGATTGAACACATAAGAGGAGTAATATGGAAGCCAGTTTAGGGAAGACAGCAATTAACCGTCATTCCCCTCCTGGTGAGAAGGTGGCAGGAACGTGTTTCGTTTCCTCCACCCTCCTCCTTGTTCTGCTTCAGAAAGGGCGGTCGGTCACTGGGAGCCTCCTGTGTGCCCAGGGCACTTTACCTGGGGTTTCTGAGCCAGAGATCAGAGCTCAGACCCCAGCCCTGCCACTTGGCAGTCGTGAGACCCCAGAGAGGGCGTCACTGCTGTGAGCCTCAGTTTCCCAGCCTGCAAATGGGGTCCTCGGGAGATGGCACGAGTTAATTTGCTTGAAGCTCCTAGCACAGCGCTGGGCACCTGCGGGCTCCCCGGGAAGTGCTGGCGGTCTTCCCAGGCCCACCTCTTAGCGGACCTCCTCCAATCGTGGGTGACCTTGCCCTGTATTCAGGGCAACCTGGAGGGCGGGGGGCAGGGGGGGTGGTGGGCCTGTAGCCTTGTAGCTTTGAGTCATCTTTGGGCGGGTTTTCATATGAAATCTTTTCTAGGGCTTCTTCTGATTGCAGAGATGGAAGGGGAACGTGGGAGGGGGCCCCCACCTCTGGAGGCTCCTGCTCACAGTGGGGGGCACAGATAGCCAGCTGCCCCTGGCCCCCCACCCCCAGCAGGGCCAGCGGCTCTAGAAACCCACCCAGACCTGGACCTGGAGGCTCCTGGTCCTCCCTCCCTCTAATCCCCAGTCCTGGCCTCGCAGCTTGAGGAGGGGCCCAGTGGGCTCAGGCCCTGCTTTCCTCTGCCTCCTGTCCTCCCAAGGAGCACACCTTAACCTGCTCTGGGCCTGCTCCCACCAAGCCACCCGGGGAATAGAGCTGGATTCTCGGGGCCGCCAGCCTGGGGGGCCCACACCAGACTCCCTGGGGTCTCCGGGGCACCTTGGGGCCCGCGGCCTCCCTGCCCTGCCCCCGTGTGGGTCAGTCCCGAGTCCCCCTCATCTTTTTCTCTCTCCAGATCCTGTGTTTCCCTCCCCCTTCTCCTTCCTTCTCTCAGCCTGGAGTGGCCTGAAATGAAGCTAAAGTGTCCTCTTTAGCAATTCAAATATATTAAATGTTTTCTAGCACGAGTTACGTATTTTCTCTTTGTCTCAAAATCAAAAGCCAGCAAATCGAGTTGATTCTTTTCTCCTGCCACCCTCCTTACAGAGGCCGGGGGTCCTGTCCTCATTCACACTAGTCCGATCAGCTTGGCAGGGGGCACTTAGTGCCTGGCGTCTGCACGTCTGGGTCCCTGAGGCCTCAGCAGGGTCTGGCGGCCTCGGCCTCTCCCAAGTCCCATCCTCCCATCAGGCACTTTTGAGGTTTTGTTGCTCTAGGCGACAGTCTAGGCTCTAAAGGGCCAGGGGACATGGCCAAAGTCGAATGCAGTGTGTAACAGAGGCGGGGCTTGAACGTCTGCACAGGGGAGTGTTGGAAGCAGGCTGGCCAAGAGCATCCCCACTCATGACTCCTCCAGCAGGTGCGGTCACCGCACAGGTCAGGCCCTGGCCGGGCGCTCACTCCCAGAATCTTCCATTTGGTCATCCCCACGTGGCAGAGGAGGCCCAGAGCTGGGGAAGGGCCTGCCCAGGTTTCTTGGGGGGTGGCAGGCCCGGAGCAGAGCTTGCACGAGAGGCTGCCTAGCATTTGCTAAGCGTGCAGGGCGGTCCAGGGCTGGGTGAGCCTATGCCCTGTGCTCCCGGACGGACAGCTTTCCTGAGGTGCTGGGGGCTGCGAGGGGGCTTGGAGACACGAGGCTGGCAGGCCCTGTGGGCATGGACCCCGCCAGATCCCCTGACCACAGGGGCTTTGGCCAAGCCATCACATCTTTAGCTGGGAAACGGAAGCAGTCCGCTCTGCCCATCCCGTGGGGATGTCGGCTGGAGTGCCAGGCCCCGCTGGCACACGGGTCCCCAGGGACCCAAGCACATCAGGCCCTTCCCCACTCCAAGGTCTTTGCACATGCTGTTCCCTCCACCAGGAACACTCTGCCCTCCTCTCCCATCCTAGGGTGGCATTAGGCTGTCACTAAATGCCACTGTACCGTCCCCCCCCGCCCGTTGGCACCTGGCACCACCAGTTTGTGCCCGTGCTGTTCCCTTTGTGCCAAAGGCACTTGTCTTTTTGGTAAATATCTACTCCCAATCCAAACATCACCTCCTCCATGAAGCCATCCTGACTTCCTCCCTCTTCCGCACTGGACCTGTGTGGACTTCCAGGAAGGCACTGGGGACAGTGGCCCCCTTAGAGGATGCTTGACTTTCTCTGCCACGAGATAGAAGTCCTTGAGGAGGGGACAGTGGCTGATGGAGCATTACTGCCTCAACACAGCCATGCTGCCTTGACGTGGGGAAACTTGTGCCTCGTCCTCCCAGCTAGAGAGAAGGCTGTCTGTCTCCACTCACGTGCTCCACCTCTCAGCTCCCAGGTGAGAGTCTAGAGGAACCAGCTGCTTCTGGGTCTCTAAGCTACAGGACTGGGAAAGTAAGTTGAGAAAGATAAAGAGGGAAGAACTTGACCACCAGGCAGTTCCTGTGCTTTCCTGCGTTCTAGAGGATTCTGATCACGGGCAGGTGGAGAGAAAACTGTGAGACAGGCTGAGGCAGGAAGCAGAAGAACAGTGAACTAGGGGCCCAGGTGGGAGCAGACACAGAACAGCTGCAAGGGTGGCAAAAGAAAGGGGATTTGGGGAAGAGCGTGAGTCTTCATTGACGCTTCGCAGGTGGTACGGAACCTGCCTGCCGATGCAGGAGAGGTTTAAGAGACACCAGTTCGATCCCTGGGTCTGGAAGATTCCCTGGAGGAGGGCATGGCAACTCACTCCAGTATTGTTGCCTGGAGAATCCCCATGGACAGAGGAGCCTGGTGGGCTACAGTCCATGGGGTCTCAAAGAGTCGGACACGACTGAAGCAACTTAGCACGCACGTGATTCTGCACTGAGACTGGGCCCTGTGGGGCCGTGGGATCCATTTGGGTTACATTGTGTTGTGAAAAACCAGGAGTCCTGCTGTCCCAATGCATCCCAGCCTGTACTGAACCCAAATGTCCCTGTTGGGGTGAACACGCATAGTCCTCCAGACCAGGCCAACAACCCCTAGGTTGAACCCTGCTTGCTTCCCGGTTAGGAGTGTCCCAGAAATCCCTTCCTGCCATAGCCCTCATCTTGCCGCAGGAGCTGGGAGGTCTGCGTCCAGGAGCCAAACTGTCCTCTAAACGCAGCTCCCAAGCCGTGTGATCTCTCGAAGATGAGTCACCTGACGGAACGCTCTGCTCCTCCCAGACTCCCGCACCCGCCTGCCAATTAGCTTCCGCCGCGGTCTGCAGAGAAAGCAGCTCATAAATGATGAAAGACTAGAAGACAATCAGGGCTCCTCGGGCCTCCTCACTAATGCAGTCCTGCTCCCGAGAAGAGCGTGGATGTCATCTGGCTGCTTCAGTGGGAGACTCTCTGCCCTTTTAAGACACACTTCCCCAGGCCCTGACATTCAGACTCAAGAAACGGGGTGGGAAGTGCTGGGGGGAGGCAGGGGTGGCCGCAAAGGTGTCAGCCCAGGCACTGGTCGATTTATGGGCCCTGGCTTGGAGGGGTGAAGAGGCGAGAGTTCACACTTTGCAGCCTGACTCCATCAAGCCAATGTCTCCACTTGCGAGCCGTGGGGCCCTGGGCAAGGGACTCCAGCCCTCTGAGCATCACCTGTAAAGCCAGGCCCAGAACGCCCGTGCCCTGGAGTGGCTGGGACGGATGACCGCGTGGGAGGAAAAGGTAGCAGAAGGGTCCTCTGTAGAGCAGAGGCTCAGCGAACAGTGATGACCGTGACGAGGGGCCACGCTGCTGCCGGGGGGGTCCGCCAACCTGGCCAGGAGGGAGGCCCGGATGTAACCCTTGCTCACTGTGTGAGCTGGGGCCAGCCTCCTGACATCTGAAAACTAGAACTGACATGGTTGTACAGGGCTACTGTATGGGCCTTATGATCTCACACAGGTGAAGATGCATGGCAAGCTGTAAGGCAAGTACTGTGCAAATATCATGTTGCTGATGTCAGTCGCTCAGGCCTGTCCAGCTGTGACCTCGTGGACTGCAGCTCACCAGGCTTCTCTGTCCTTCACTATCTCCCTGAACTTGCTCAGATTCATGGGCTACAGTCCGTGGGGTTGCAAAGAGTCGGACATGACTACACTTTCACTTTCGCTTTCATTTTCAGACTTTCCTGCCTATTGAGTCAGTGATGCTATATAACCATTTTATCTTCTGTCACCCCTTTCTCCTCCTGCCTTCAATCTTTCCCAGCATCACGGGCTTTTCCAATGAGTCGGCTCTTCACTTTAGGTGGCTAAAGTATTGGAGCTTTAGCTTCAGCATCAGTCCTTCCAATGAATACTCAGAATTGATTTCCTTTAGGATTGACTGGTTTGACTTCCTCACAGTCCAAGGGATTCTTGCCTGGAGAACCCCATGGACAGTATCAAAAGGCCAATATCATGACAGTTGCTAACAGTGATCTCTGGAGCCTAGGGTGGCTCTGGGGCTAAGATATGCTTGCGCTGGTGTCTGATGGCTCAGCGGGCTCTCCTGGATGGATGGCTGGTGGTTGGGAGGATGCACGTGAGTGTGTACCACCTGGGCTGTGTGATCTTGTGTGAGTTACTTAACCTCTCTGTGTCTCAGCTGTAACATGGTAAAGCTTTCACATTTGGCTTCATGTACAGACCCTGGTTCTTAGCAAGTGCCTGAAAGATGTGCTGTGATGGCCATCATTCTGAGACATTATGCGTTTCCTTGGTGCCTTTGGCCTCCATTGCCAAGTTTAAGACTCATAGCCCCTCTAGCCCACCCCCTGCATTTCAGCCAGTATCTTCTCTCTGGAAGGGACCTCTGGTCATTTGCTCTCCAGCTGATCAGCTTCCCATGACCCTCCCCAGCCCCTTCAGATACAGCCCAACCCCTTCTGACCTGTCCTGCCCAGCAGCTCCAGCCCTGGCAAGGTCTGCCGCCCTCCGGCGAGACAAAACCACGGCGCTGAGCCTTTGCACCTGCTGTTCTCTGCTCTGGACCCTCAGTGCCCACCCGCAGAGCCCCTACCTGGGCTCATTCACACTTGCTGTCTCCTCAGTCAACTAATGTCATTGCATCCACCAGAAGCTGAGGAAACAGACGCTTAGCGGCCAAGCAGCTTGCCAAAACTCTGGAACCCATAAATGCCAGGGAGGGGTGAGGATTCAAGCCTGCCTCCCTTCTGTTGGGAAGGAAGAAGCTTCCCTCTACCTTTCTAGGTTCTTTTGGCTGGTCTAGGACTTGTCTGGTGGCTCAGATGGTAAAGTGTCTGCCTACAATGCAGGAGACCCAGGTTCGGATTGGGAAGATCCTCTGGAGAAGGAAACGGCAACCCACTCCAGTACTCTTGCCTGGAAAATCCCATGGATGGAGGAACGTTGTAGGTTACAGTCCATGATGTCGCAAAGAGTCGGACACGACTGAGCGACTTCACTTCTTCACTTCTGGCTGGTCTGAGAATTAAACCAACATGAGACAGATCAACAGGAGAAAATCAAACAGTTTAATAACATGTATACATGGGAGAGGGTCTTCCCCAGTGGCTCAGCGGTAAAGAATCCATCTGAAATGAAGGAGACACATCGTTGGGAAGATCTCCTGGAGGAGGGCATGGCAACCCACTCCAATATTCTTGCCTGGAGAATCCCACAGAGAGAGGAGCCTAGTGGGCTACAGTCCACGGGGTTGCAAAGAGTTAGACATGACTGAAATCACTGAACTCTCAGGCACACAGTACATGGGAGAGACCCACCCTTTCCCAAATGGTTGAAACTCTTACCTTAAATGCCATCCGCAGCTGAAGACAAAAAAGAATGTTGGCGGGAGTGGTTTGGGACTTCAAAGGGGAGGACGGCAGTTCACATGAAGACGGAAAAGCAAATGTTTGGAAAACAAATGTCTGAGGGCCTTGCAGAGACAATGGGACCCCGGTGGACTCTGATGTCTAAGCCCCACCCCGGTGTGTCCCCCACCACATCTGTCTGGGGTTCTTTGAAGACACCGCTGGGGAAGCTCTATTCTGGGAACTGGCCCTTTCTCTAAATTCTTTAGGCAGCTGAGAGGAGGTCAAAAGAAAATCTTCCTTGAGCCTTCTGTATCTTAAAAACAATCAGCCTGAATTAATCCTCTTGCCAAAGAGACACATCTTGGGCTGGAAAATTTTGCTCCCGACACTTCCGAGCCTACAGACCCACCCGGCAGCATGGACCAGCAACGAGGGCAGAGTGCAGTTCCTGGGCTGAGGACCTGTGGGTGACTGGCACCGAGTCCCAGATGATTGGGGTAACTATCCCAGGGGGGAGCTGGACCCCAAAGGAGCAGACCCCGGAGGCGCCCCCATCTCCCCGCTTACTCCCATCTGACTGTGAGCTCTTCAGAGGGTGCACCACCGCGGGATTCCTTCCGGGCCCCACTCCCCCCAGGTTTACGTCCGTAGCCCTGCTCACGCGTTATCATCCTCCCCAGGCTGCCAGTCATGCCAGGCTATAACCTGGCCCTGGAGTTCTCTGTATAATCAGACACCTCTCTGCTTTGCCAGGCTGTTCCCTCCTCCTTGGCCTCTGTTAAAACCCCACTCCTTCCTCAAGGCACAGCCAGCAGTAGGAACTGACCCTCCTTGTGTGACCTCCGCACTTTCTTCCACTTCTAGGTTAGGGCTGCTGGGTGTGGGGGCTTGGCCCTCCCGGGTCCCCATGGCCACAGGGCCTGGCCAGACATGCATGGAGACCAGGGGAGGGCAGTGACCTCACAGGACGGGAGGCCAGGATCACCCTGGCTGAGTCCTGCTGGAGAGGGCCGGGGAAGTCCGCGAACAGCATCCCTGGGAGAGGGAGCCACAGGGGCAGAGACCTGCGGGTGGGAAGGCCTCAGCTCACCTGCTGGGCCAGGATTCCCCAGTAGGCGGGGCCTGAGAGCCCTGGGAAGCGGGTATCCTACGTCATCCCATTATACAGTTGAGGAGTTGAGGCTGGGGCAGACAGAGTTACTTGCCAAAGATCACACAGCAGAAGCGGAGGGGACTCAGATGCGGGTCATGGACTCTGTCCTGTGCGATTTCCACCCAAGGCACGCCCTGCGTGTGGAGCCAGCAAATATTTGGTTTTCTGCTCTTGGAAGGGTGGAAGCCTCGCCCGCTTCAGGCGACAGGTGCCTGACTGCCCTTGCTTGGCCAGGGGCGCCCCTGGGCCGTCCTAAGAACCCAGTGTTTAGCGTCCATTATTTCCCGACAAGCTGGAGCCGTTCTGGGAGCACTTCGGAACCATTTCCTCAAAGAGCTGCAGGCAGCCCCACAGGGCGATAGACTCGATTTCTGCCTCATTCCCTGATGCTGCCTTCCTGCAGCCAGAAGGCTTCTGGGTTCTGATGATTTTTTAATGCATTTATAATCGAATTGAATTTCAGACGCTGGGGGAGCTCCCGGATGCACGGTCCGGGATCAGAGGGCCTCGTTGCAGGAGCAGAACTTGCCTCTTTGCCTTCACCTGCTGCCTGTGCTGTCAGGGAGCCACAGGGGATGGGCCTGTCCCAGCAAGGTGTGGTAGTGGAGAACTGGTACTTAGGCTCCCTGGGTTCAGATCCCAGCTCAGCTGTTTACCAGCTCTCCAGCTCAGGGTGAGCTAAGTCACTTCTCTGAGCCTCAGTTTTCTCATCTGTAAAATGGGTGAAATTATGCAGGGCTTTTTTTTTTTTTTGGTGGGGAGTGAATGAAATAGTCCATCTGGAATGCTCCTCTGGGGGTGTGGCACCCACCCAGTGTCCACAGGCAGCGTGAGCTGTTGTTGGGATGTTACTCTGAAAGTAACTCATTGCCGTCAGAGAGCCCAGGGAGAAGTTGCAGCCCCAGGTGCAACCACTTCACTGGCCCACCCACGGCTTCCGTGGCCTCACACCTGCTTCCCGCTGGACCACCACATCCCTGGTCCTGTTAGGCCTCGGTGCTCACCCTTGCTGGGGAAGGGTGGCCACCCCTCCCCGCCCAGGTGAAAAACTGGAAGTTGAGTTTGACTCTTTGCAGCCCCATGACCTATACAGTCCATGGGATTCTCCAGGCCAAAATACTGGAGTGGGTAGCCTATCCCTGCTCCAGGGGATCTTCCCAAGCCGGGAATCGAACACAGGTCTCCCACATTGCAGGCAGATTCTTTACCAGCTGAGCTATCAGGGAAGCCCCCCGACCAGGGCTGCCCACCCCCCTACTCCATCTTCAGGCTCAGCCTCAGTGCCACCTCCGGGGGCCTCCCTGGCCCCCATCACGCTTCTCGGCACAGCCTCCCGCCTGACTCCTGTCTCCTCCCCTGATGTTACATTGGCCTCTCGCTCTGGAAGCAGGGCCCACCCCGGCTTCATTTCTCTCCGCCACCCCCCACCTTTTTAATTAAAAAAGGTACATACGCCCATGATCATGGCTAATACATGTGCAGACCTTATGGGAACGTGTAGAAGGAAGAGTAAAAGCCGCCTCCACTCCCATCCCCCGCCCCGAGCAGACCCTCTCCCGTGAGCCAATGGCTGCTCTCCGTTTTCCTTTGTAACTTTAAATAATACACTTCCACCTCTTTCTTATCGACTTCGCACAGTATCTGCTGCGGCTCCTGCTTGGAATTAGAGCCTCCTTCGCCCATGCTCCCCGCTCCTGCCTCTCCACCTCTGATTGGCGGGGCGGGGGGTGGTTTGCCTCTCAGAAGTGGCTCCATTGACCCTGGGATTGACCACGTGGACTGCAGACTCTGTCCTACACCCCTCTTTGCTTCTGCACTCTGGCCTTTTTGTCTGTTTCCTCCCCATCCAGCCAGCAGCTGGGGAGCTTGTTGGGTTAGGACTCTCCCCTGCTTAAAGCTCCCGACCCGCACAGCTGCACCTACAGACAAGCCCAGACTTGAGCTACGTGACCCGGCTCTGGGGTCTCTCCCCCTCCATGTCTCTCTCCCCACCCTCCATGACCGCCAGCCCAGCATCACTGGCCCCTTGCAGTTCCTCAGTTCCAGCCCTGCACTGGCTGCTCCCTGGGCAGAAAGCGGGTCCCCCTGCTGGCTCCCTCTTGCCACCCACTCCGAGCTTTAAGTGCCCCCCGCCCAGTGCCCCCTGCAATCCCCCCGAGATACTCTCTACCCAATGACCCCGGGCAGTTCTTTGCCACCCCCTCATTTTTCTCCTGTGTCCAGCATTTCCTGTCTGGCCCCCACCCTTTCTGCTGGCCGGGGAGGATAGAACAAACAGTAACCGTCCATCTGTGCTTTGTCAGTGGACCAAGCCTAGAGTCGGGAATTAATAAAGAAGGTTTATGAAGTTAGCACAATGTAAATGCTATCCCCCAAGGAGCCGTGAAGCGTGATTGGACCTGCAGACTTGCAGGTGTGATTCCAACTTTTGAAAATGCACCCCTGGGAGGAGAGCCTGCCAGGCGCCGAGCACCATGAGGACCTGGTGCCCTGCTCAGCTTCTCTGCAGCTCCTGCAGCCTGGGCAGCCCCAGCCCCCGTCCACACTGCCTGCTCGCCTGGACGCGTGTGCGCACACATCCCCGCCTCAGGTGTGCGAGCTGGGCAGGGCAGCCCCAGAGGCCTGCTCCTCACCCACGGAAATCTCTGGTCCACCTCCATCCTGCGGACGGTTCAGCTGGTGCAGGGCTCTGTTCAAAACCTCTGCCTTCCAGACTGCGGCTCTGACTCTGCTGTCCCCCCGCTTTTCTGGTCGATGGGGAGAACTCTGACCCGGGGCTGGCTCTCACCCTGAGGCTGGGCTGCTTTTTCCCAGAGGGCCCTTGCAGGGTTTTTTCTCTTGTTGCCATTCTGATTTGCACCAGGTGTGAGTATTTTTCCACCGGCTCTGCTCTCGTTGGCACATTTGACCGGAAAGGCGGGTCTCGCATCACTATTGAACTCCGCTTTCCGTCCCTCAGCCCTGCCCTCTCCCAGGAGCTGCTCTCAGACACTCGTGAAGCTGCCCATCAGATGCTCATCTCCCTTTCTCACTTCCATCTCTCCCGTCGTTTTGTCCTGTGCTCGGAGGTTACTTTGCTGAAGGTTCTTCCAGAACGTCAGCTCGATCTCCCGCGGAGGCTGTGCGGTCCTTAACCCAGCTGCTAGCCTGTTCCGGTTAAGCGATCTCCAGGGCTCTGAGCAAACCACAGCTCTCCTCTGCCTTTCTTCCCTCTCATCGCTCAGCACCCACGCAGAACCGGTCCCGAGACTCTGGCCCTGGGTTGGGGGCGTGGCATCAGAGGTCATGGTCACCAGCAACTCCGGTCAGAGAGGAGAGGCCAGAAGGGCACCCCTCATCCCCCATGGGTCCCCTGTCTGCCACCCTCTGGCCAGTTCTCTGCCGGGGAGACCCAGGCTTCCTCTCCCCTCTGGCTGAGGTTGACTCTCTCTCTCCACTCTATGCCGTCCAGCCCTCAGGGGGGCCGACTACGGGTCCCTTCCCTGATAAGGTGGTCATCCTTATCTCTGCACAGTTTCTTTTTTTTTTTTAATTAAAAAAATTTTTTTAAAGTATTTTGCCATGCAGGGTCCCAGGTCGCTGACCAGGGATTGAACCTGAGCCCCTTGCAGCGAAAGTGAGGAGTGCCAACCAGGGGCCAGCCAGGGGAGCCCCTGCCCTGCACGTCTCCTGCCTGAGCAGCCCTGGGTGGGGAGGGCAGAGCCCCCGGGCCAAGTGTGCTGCCCTAACAGGGGGTCTTGGCTATTTTTCCTGCCAAGTGAATTTATGATGTTTCTGTTTCTTTCCTCTAAAGTAAATGTTAAGGCATTGCTTCTCTCCCTGGCTTAATCGGGGACCCAGTCCTCTGACACCCAGGCATCTCTCAGGCACTTGTAGTTCACCCGCTCTCTGGCAGCTCCAGAGGAGCTGGGCTGGGGGGGAACGGTGCGGGCTGGGTACTGTATGTGTGGCTCATTTGCTCAGTCGTGTCTGACTGCGACCTCATGGACTGCAGCCTGCCAGGCTCCTCTGGGATTCTCCAGGCCAGAATACTAGAGTGGGTTGCCAGGCCCTCCTGCAGGGGATCTTCCCAACCCAGGGATTGAACCCAGGTCTCTTACGTCTCTTGCTTTGGCAGACGGGTTCTTTACCACCAGTGCTATCTGGGAAGCCCCAGGGAACAATCAGGCTATAGAGGGAAAAGAAGAGGGGCTAAGGCTCCCTAGACTCTGGTTTAAAATTGACTTTCAACATGCTGTGTGACCTTCAGGAAGTCACTTCTCTGAGCCACAGCTCTTGCTTGTCTGAAAACACAAACTCTTTCAGCTACCAGGAGCTAGCTGCTGTGCCAGGCCCCACAGGTGATAAATGAGAACAGAGCCTGAGAACGGGAGGCCCATGGCTGCAGGGAGGCAGCTCATCACGGCCACATTAGCATTCATTAATTCCGCCATCCATATGGATGTTCCGCCCCAGGGAGAGAGAGTGCCCGGCCAGCCCCTCCTGGCCTCTCCCATTGGCCGTGGGCTCCGAGTTCAGGCCATCAGCGTTCGGATGTGATCAGTTGATTTGATTAATGTACATTCCACTCAGCATCACTCCTCGGAGGGGAACGTGGGCTGGAGAGTAATTATAATCAAGTTTGAGGAAAGCTGATGATATTAATGAAAATCATTACACTCCTGGCAGCTAATCCCAGCAAACGGAGGGATTGACTATGTTTGAATTCCTCTTTTTCAGCCCTGATCTCCATGAGGAATACTTTCAAACGCCTTGTGGGGGAGAGGCTGGCTTTCTTGTAACCACACTGGCCCTTCCTGGTGTTGCAGGCAGAAGACCAGGACGAGCGAGCCTGCCTTTTTTCCCAGCCGCTTTCTGACCATCCTCTGGACCTCTCCCCCTCCTGTCTCCATCCCTCTCTGTCCTTCTTGGAAAGGCTGGTCGAGCTCTCTGATAAAAATACCAGCCACCTGCCGGAGTCCAGGCCTCCTGACCGGGCTGGATGGAACTCCCCAAGACCCAGATGGGCGCAGGTCCTTCTGTCCTGCTGGAAACCCTTCCCTGGCACCTGTCACCCCCAGGGCTAAAGCTCACCCTCCTGCGTGGGCCTGTCTGACCTGCTTCCCCCACGCCCTCTCCCCTCGGCTCGCCCAGACGTCCTGCGGTCCCCCTCAGGCCTTATCTACGCTTTTCCCTCCCTAGTTCCTCTGGGCAACTCCTACTCACCTTTCAACATGTACCTCCTGCCCAGCCTCCCTGTGATGAGAACACACCTGCTGTTTTCGGGGCCACTGAGTGACACCCTCATTTGTCTGGAGTCTGGGCCGGGCGGGTAATAAGGACGATGTAGCAACTCCTGGGCGCTGTCAGGCCCCTCCCCTCCCCTGGGGACAGGACCTCGGCTGGCCTGGGAGGGAAGCCCCAACCGTCTGCCTCCCCAGGCCCGCCATACACGCTCCCCCGTGTGTTCATGCACACGCACCGCACACATCCAGTGTGCACACGCATGCCTGCCCTTGGAGCCCTCAGGGCACGTCGCTTTCCAGCGAGCGTGGGGTCTGCACCCCCTTCGCGGCCTGCGGCTTTCTGTCCACATTTCTCCCCAGGGAGGGCTCTCCGTGTGGACCAGCTGAGTGGCACCGGCTGGAGATGTCCCCTTCGCTGAGCCACTGAGGCTTAGTTGGGATTAAACTCAATGCCACTGTATACTCAAGACCAGAGTCCTGTCCCCATTCGCCCCTGCTCGCCGCCCCTGCGACACTGAGAGTAGGTTGGCCGCCTGGGGGACTTGAGTGCCAGGAGCCGCCTGAACCCAGGAAGCCCAGTGACGCCCAGGTCAAGGAGTCCACCCTCTGGCACCAGGATGCCAACATCTTCATGGAGCCAGGTGCGACTCTGCACGGTCACAGGATGGGTCACATAGGTCACAGCAAGGTCACAGAGCCTTCAGCTAAGCTGGAAGGAGGCCCTGCCCCGGCCTCCTCGCAGCCTGCTTCCCTCCCAGGCTGGCCGAGGTCCTGTCCTCAGAAGGTGGGTGACAGCACCCAGGAATCGCTACATCATCGTTACCACCTGCCCGGCCCAGACTCCAGACAAATGGGGGTGTCACCCCGTGACCCTGACAAGGGCAGGCACCACAAGGAGGAAACACACACACAGGTGCACAAGGCCAGACCCGCCCAGACACTCCCGGGGCGTCGGCAGGGAGCTGCGTTCAGCCGTGTCCCCGCTGCTCTGAGTCTGAGCCCCGGGACGGAGGAGCCACGAGAAACCCCAATCTTGCAAGTGTTCGGTCCGTGACAGACCATGCTTGTGCGTGCACACGCCCCTCGGATCCTCACACGTGCAGGTGTGAGTTACGGAGACAAAGACCACGTGTCCCTCGGCAGACGGGAGACCAGGGCGGAGTGGGCTGAACGCAGACCCCAGGCGCCTGGCCAGCACGCCAGGATGTCCTGAGAGGCCCTGGCCTGGCAGATGGATGCTGCTTTGAGACCCGGCTTTGCCACCTGCTGGCTGTGAGACATAAGGAAAGCAGCTCTTCTCTCTGCGGAGGATGTCGCGAGGGGATGGATGGCTGGCCCAGGGTGCCAGAGGATGGGGAAGAGGCTCCCCCGGTGGGCAGGGCCCCCATCCCGGTGTTTCTGTGGATGCAAAGGTGCACACGTTGGCCATCAAGGCTGCTGTCAAGATGGAGCGACAGCTGGGAGAGTGGGTCTGGAGCTCAGGGAGACCTCAGAGCGGCCTCGTGCTGGTGGGCACCCGCTGTGTACAGTGGGGGTAAAACCAGGGTGGGAGCTGGCCAAGGGGGCGCATGGACACAGACAGGCGAGGAGGAGGCAGGGCTCGGGGTCTGGGCCTCTGGGGGGCTTTGGCTAACCTCCACAGGTCTAGGGGCAAAGGTGGGTGGGGGCGAGCACCCCAACCCCTTAGATCAGGAAACAGGATGGGGAGGCGTGGCCGGGTCACTGACACTCACGACTTGGCACTTGGGCAGGTCCCATCTCCTGCTGGTCCCCAGAGCCCTCATCTAAGAAATGGGGGGATGTGGAGCCCCCCAAAGGTCAGGGCAAGATTCTGAGAGGACGGTTGGCTGAGCTCCAGTTACGTGTGAAGTGCTGCGGGGAGACCCCTCGTCAGCTGCCCCATGGCCGGGCAGCTGGGAGGAGTCCCGGGGGCTCTGAGATCCAGGAGGTGGGCAGGCCTTTCCCAGGAATGCAGGTCTGACATCTGACCTCCTCGGCATCCCCCGCAGGCTCAGCTGAGGGGTCTCCCCTGGCAGGTGTCACGCTGAACAAATGTCAGCTGTTCCCTGATCGCCCCTCCCCCATCTTTTCGGGAGCCTCGACCCCCAGCATCCAAGCCATGAAACGTCCTCCAGCCCTGCCTTCAAGGCGGATCCCGAGGGGCCTGCTGCTCTGGCCAAGTCGCTCTCTGCGGCCACTCACCTGTCCCCTGCTTCCTGTGTCCCCACCTCCTTAGTCAGCTCCCTGTGGACCCTCCCCCAGGGCTTCTCACACGGCCCATTTAGTGAAGTAAAGTATCGGTTGCTCAGTCGCGTCCGACTCTTTGCGACCCCACGGACTGTAGCCCGATAGGCTCCTTGGTCCATGGGGATTCTCCAGGCAACAATAATGAAGGGGACTGCCATTCCCTTCTCCAGGGGATCTTCCTGACCCAGGAACTGAACCCAGGTCTCCCGCATTGCAGGCAAATTCCTTACTGTCTGAGCCACCAGGGAAGCCCACAGACTCTTTGTAAAATACTGTTGGCATCACGGCCCTTCTCCGCAGCAGCTCTGAGGTCTACCGTGCACTTGGGATAAACACTGAGGCCACCTGGGTCTGTGCCATGCCCCCCTGGGACCCTCTCTTCACCTCAGGAGGCCTCTCCAATCCAGAGCCCCACCCCCACCCCCAACTGGGATCCAGCCACTCCGACCTCCTGGCTCTTTCTCAAGTGCAGCTCTCTGCCTGCTCCAGGCGTCCGGAAGCTCCTGGATTCCTCCCGGGCTGTCCACACAGTGGACAGTCCTCACCGTTCTGCCCACTTCACACCAACCCCGCAGAGAAGCTGCCCCACAGGGAACCTACTGGAAACCAGGAGTTTAACACTCTTCCCTGCGAGTCAGACTGGAGCCTGGGGAAACTGGCAGTTTGTAAACACTGGAATTAGGGTGATTAGCGGGGAAGCGGGTTCCCTCTCCATTAATTCAAGGCAGCTGCTCTTTATTTCTCCCTGAGGGTGGGCGCAGGGCTGCTCTGCCCCACCGCGCCCAGCGCAAGAGCCTGGAGAGGGCAGTGGTCTGGGAGGACGGGCAGTGGGAGAAGCTGGCGGGGTGGGCTGGGCCAAGGGCAGATCTCAGCTCCCTGGTATCTCCCTGCATGACCTTGAGCCAGTCCTTGCCTCTGAGTCTGCCAGTGAGGGTCCTCAGGTGGGATGTGCGAGGTGTCCCGGCTTTCAGCTCCCTTCCTCCAGGACAATATGCCCCCACCCGCTACTCTGTGCACAGACACTCTTGCTCTGGGCTGAGCCGGGGGCAAGAGAAGGAAGGGAACTCTGAACACAGGGGAAGCCTGGGAGGCTTCATGGAGGAGGCGGCTTCAACCTGTAAACCTAGACAGCATATTAAAAAGCAGAGACATTACTTTGCCAAGAAAAGGCCATGCAGTCAAAGCTATGATTTTTCCAGTAGTCATGTATGGATGTGAGAGTTGAACCATAAAGAAAGCTGAGCGCCAAAGAATTGATTCTTTTGAACCGTGTTGTTGGAGAAGACTCTTTTGAGAGTCCCTTGGACAGCAAGGAGATCCAACCAGTCTATCCTAAAGGAAATCAGTCCTGAATACTCACTGGAAGGACTGATTTTGAAGCTGAAACTCCAATATTTTGGTCACCTGATGCAAAGAGCTGACTCATTGGAAAATACCCTGATGTTGGGAAAGATTGAAGACAGGAGGAGAAGGGGATGACAAAGGATGAGATGGTTGGATGGCATCACCGACCTGAAGGACATGAGTTTGAGCAAGCTCCGGGAGTTGGTGATGGACAGGAAGGCCTGGAGTGCTGCAGTCCATGGGGTCGCAAAGAGTCAGACATGACTGAGTGACTGAGCTGAAGCCCAGAGAGAATGTCTTGCAGGCCAAAGGGCAGGGAGAGGGGAGGAGCCTGAGCCACGGCCTGAGGCAAGAGAGAGGGGCCCAGCGCCTGGAGGGCTCGGACGTGTTCAGAGCTGAGTCGGAAGCTTCCAGAAGCCATTCCAGATCAACCAGCCTCCAGGGACACCCTTCTGTGTGCAGGCCTGTGTTGAGTGCTGGGGACCCAGGTCTAGGCCTTGCCCTTGAGGGGCCCCTCCTCTGTTCACTGTCACGAGCTCTGTCCATTCTGTGATGGGGAAGCCCAGGGCTAACTCTGGGGAATCAGGGAGGACTTCCTGGAGAAGGGCACACCCTGAATGGAAACTTGTAAGCCAGGCAGGCTGGGAAGAAGACACAATGACCACAGCACCGCTGGGCTAAGCTGCAGGAGTATCGGGGGTTGAGGGTTGGGGGCAGCAGGAGGTGTGTGAACCATCGCCGGGGTCTAGCTTGTACCTGGAACTGAACCGGACTCTCCCTCTGCGGTATTTGATGATTTTCTCAGCAACCCCCTCTGGGCAGCTGTTACTTTATAGTGTTTACAGAAGAGAGCCCTGGAGTTCTGGGAGGTTAGGTGGCCTGCTGGGAACAGCAACCCAAAGCTAGGGTTAGGGAAGGCTGCCCCAGTGAGGGCCGTGGGGAAGGAGGAGCCAGACAGAACAGGCTCCCTCTTGAAAGCAGGACTCCAACTTGGGCCGGACTGTGGACTCTGAGCTATATGCCCAGTAACTATGGAAACGACCTACCAACTGGAAAACCAGACCGTCCCCCTCCCCCATGGAAGAGCCCCAGGGCTCATACCTAGACTCTCTGTTGCCTAAAAGAATACCCTAATTATCTGTGTAACCGAATAGAATCATACATTCTATTATGCTTACTGGGGTATGACCACAGGCCTATTGATAATTGTCCACTGTTAACTACCTGGGCTTAAGGCATATGAATCACAGGTTAACTTTGATTATATCTTTCTTTTCCTTTGTTCAGACTAGTTTCAGGGAATTTGGGGAGGTGGGTTTGGGCACAAACACTTAGGATACATAAGTCTTTCACAAAAACTGGTCGGGGTCCTTGGCTAACAGGAGACTCTGCCTTGGGCTGCCAGTGTGATAAACTGTACTCCGCTATCTGCATCGTCCTTCTGAGTGAGTTTGTTTCCCAGAACGCGTGGCTACAACAGACCACAGGTAGACCCTGGCCAGGGGGTATCTGATCCACATCAAGGAAGGTCCAGACAGTACTGGGAGGGCAGTGGGAGCCACTGCAGACTGTAGGCAGAAGAAGAAGTTAGGTTTGGACTTTTTTAAAAGGTTACTATGTAAGGGGGGATGGATGAGCCAGGAGCGACCAGACCAGACTGTGGCTGAAAGCTGGGGAAAGGGCAGCCCGGGAGGTCACTGTGTGGAGTGCAGCCAGGCCTCACCTGCCACCTCCCTGCGCCCCCCACCGCCCTGACAGCCCCCACCTGAGCCAGAAGGTGGGCTGATGGGGGAGGGAAGGGGCGGGACTGTTGCCACTAGGGCCCCTGACAATGAGGTGATTATGTCTTAAGCTTTGCTTTAAAAAACCTTAATGGATTTTTTCCACTCCATAAAGCCACCCTGTGGTCTAGAAACGATAATTGAGATCCGGAGAACAAGACTTAATGCGGTTGAGAGAGCATCCGCCACTCCCCACTCCCAGCTCCCAAGATGGAGAGAGAGCTCCCCGGCTGGGAGCTCTGAGCCGTCCACACTGGCCCTCAGGCGTGTGTGATGGTAATTCCGCCTGGTGTCCCTCCGTGCCAGCACCCTGCCCGGGGCTCCGCAACCAGGAGCAAACACAGTCCCCCTGCAGGAAGGGGGCCGCTGTTCTCGGGATGCCTGTGGGCTCATCCTTAGCACCAACCACCAACCTCACCTCTCAGGAGCAGGGGATTCCTGACCCGGGAGTCTCAGCCCTGCCTCCAGCACCAAGACTTGCACACCTCTGGTGATGGGGAGCTCACCACCATTTTCCACAGTCCCTCAGATGATCCAGCGGTTCTAACTACCCACCACGTGGGTGCAGGACGTCACAGCTGACTGTAGCCTCTCCTCATCTTTGTGTCTGCGCTGCCCACTCTGGCGTCCCTCCCTACCCGGCCCAGGAGGCCCCGGGGGACCAAGTGGATGGAAAGAGCCACGTGTCCCCTGCAGCCCAGCCGTCCCTGTGTTTCTCCTGCACTGAAATCATCCTAGGCCCCTGCTCACCTGTCCAAGAGGCTTGAGGAGCGACACACAGGGCCACCTGGCAGCTAGATCCCTCTGTCCCAAAGCCCCACTCCTCTGAGTCCTTGCCCCCCGCCCACACCTCCTCCCTACACTCTTTGCCAGGAAATCACAATGACGACAACAATGACAACCACAATAATAACAGCAGCTAACATGTTTGCGGGCACCAGGCCTTGTTTGAAGCATCTCACACATATCACCTCCTGGAATCCTCTCCCTATTCTATGCAGAACACACAGTATTGATTCTATTTCACTGCTGAGGACCCTGAGGATCAGATGGGTTGAGATACTTGCCCAAGGCCACACTGCTTCCTAGGTGTGGGGACCAGGGAGAGTTGCTCTTGCTTGCTTGGGATCAGGAAGCCAGAGGCCCTTTTATTTCCTGAGGGGGGCCTCTGACTCTGGGGGGGAGTGTGGCCCTCCCCCCCAGAGCTGGGTCTGCTCCTGGGGTCTGGGACATACAGATTACTGCGCTCCTGCTCCCGATGCCAACTCCTTTTCTCTGCAGAGCAGAACACCCCCAAGCCCCATGCTGTCACCAGGCCAGATGTTTACTAAAAGGGCCCAGAGGCTCTCCTCAGGGCCTGTGCAATGCTGGGACCCCTTTGATCCCCAAGTATTTACAAGGTTCAGAGGTCCCTGGCTTGTACCCCTGAGTCCAGCAGTGAATGGGTCTGAGGGCACAGGAGGATTCAGGGTCCCACATGCGCTTCGAGCAAGGGGCTTCTGGTCCACGGCCCCTTCAGTTCCATCAGCTTTGAGGGCCAGGTCTCTATTTCCTGCACGCCTGCTCTGTGCTGGACACCTGGAGCCTTCTTCTACCTTCCTGATCTATAGTCCTGTGAGTTGAGTGATGGTCCCATTTCACAGAAGAGGAAAAGTGAGGCCTGAAGAGTAAGGATGGGGTCGACCCAGCCATCCAGCTGCTGCCTCCAGTTCCCAGCGCAGGCTGGGGTTCCAGAGTTAAGCCTTCCCTCGTTCCCAGACCAGCAGCCCCTCTTTTTACTCCCAAGGCTCTCTGGCAGCGTTCCTCGCAGGGCCCTGTGTGACCCTGGGCACAGAAGGAGAGAAAGTTGTTTGGAGACGACATTTGGGTCCGCTTTCTCCTGGCATGATTGGATTTGACTGGATGAGTGAAGCACGCACCCGATTTGCTGAGAATAACTTTTATTTTGCATCTTTGAGCACCGGCCAGGTTTCAGCTTAAAGAGTACAGAGTCTATCCACTCGCCAGTTCTTAAGATGAGACTGTGCCATCAACGCCCTGCCCCCCTCCCCTCCCAGGCCACCCCAGAAGAAGTGTTGTTTGGAAGCAGAGAACATCTGGGCTGTGCGTGATCCAGCCGCAGGCCTGCCAGGAAGAGGAAGACAGGGACAGCCCTGCCCTGGAGATGCCGTGCTGGGGGGTCCCGCTTTCCAGGACATGCAGCCTGTGCCCTACCCCTCCTCACTCTAGAGGTTTCTCTTCTCCGGCCCAGGCAAGTTTCTGTTACTGGAAGCACAGGTTATTAAGTTGGGTCTATGTTTGAATCGCAGCCCTGTGTGATTTGGGGGCAACAGGTTTCTTCTCTGAGCCTCAGTTTATTTATCTGCAAAATGGGGTGGTAACACATGCTTTGCAGAGCTGCACTGAGAATTCAGAGAGCCTTGGCAGAGTTCAGTCAGGTGCCTGGCAAACAGCGGGTCCTCCTTCCATTCTACCCTGACCTGCCCCACCCCGTCACTTTCCGAGCCTGTCACAGGGAGTCACCCTGACACTCCTACCCCCACGAGACACCCCTTTTCATGCCTTACGTGCCTCCTTGCTTTTGTACATTGGGGTCACATGCGTTTTTGTGTCTAGCTTGATAGTGGGTCTTAAGTCCAGTTCTATGAGTTCCAATTTTGTTCTTCTTTCTTGAGATTGTTTTGAATATTATTGATCCTTTTGTTTTCTGTATAAATATTAGGATCAACTTATCAATCTCCGCCCCCAAACACACATACAAGCCTGTGGGATTTGGATTGGGGTAGCATTCAATGTACAGATAAATTTGGGTCAATTTCAACTTGTTACAATATTGAGTCTTCTTATAAATGAACACGGCTTATCTCTCCACCTTTCTAAAGGTTTTATTTCTCCACCTTTCTAAAAGTCTTATTTGATTTTGCTCAATAATGTTCTGATTTTTCCTTGCGAATGTCTTACACTTCTTTCATTAGATTTAAAATGTCATTTTCTAGTTATTTGTGTATGTTACAGATAAATACAGTTGATTTGGGCATATTGACCTTATAGACAGCAAACTTGCAAAATTTTAGTTCTAATAGATTATCTGTACATTCTTTTGGGTTCTCTGTCATAACCAATAACATCATCAGTATATACTGACAGCTTTTCCCCAGTTCTTATACTTTTTATTGTCTTGTTGTACTAGCCTAATGTCGAACACATATAGTGACAATGGGTAGCCTTGTACTTATTCCTGACCTCAGTGGGGGATGTTTTTAATCTCTGATCGTTAAGAATGTTGTTTGCTGAAGGTATCTATAGATATCTTCTATCAGACTAAAGAAATTTCCTTCTCTTCCTAGAGTGCTAAATATTTTAAAAAATCATGAATAGTTGTTGAATTGTATCACATTCTGTCTCTACAACTACTGATTATATATTTCTTTATTTTTGGCTGCACTGGGTCTCGTTGCTGTGTGCGAGCTTTCTCCAGTTGTAGCGAGCAGGGGGCCACTCTCTAGTTATGGTGTGCGGAGGTCTTTCTTGTTGCAGAGCATGGGCTCTAGGGCACAGGCTCAGTGGTTACGGTGCAGGCGCTTAGTTGCTCCACAGCATGAGGGGTCTTCCCAGACCAGGGCTGGAACCCCTGTCCCCTGCACTGGCTGGTGAATTCTTAACTACTGGGCCACCAGGGAAGTCCCCTACATTCATTGAAATAAACATACAGTTATGTCTTCTATTCTTCTAATGTGGTGAATTTTACAGATTGTCAAAATCAAGTCACTTTTTAAACCGCTGTAAACTCAACTTGATTATAACATATTGTTCTTTGTGTCTATAGTCAGATTCTATTTTTCTAATATTTTATTTAAGATTTTTGCATCCTTCATTTTTTTGGACATTGAGTCTTGTCTTTTGTGTTAGTTACATATTGTTGCATAAAAACTTGCACCCCACCCCCCAAATACCGGTTAAAACACTAATCTTGTCTCTAATGTATTCTGTGGGTCAGGAATTCAGTCGAGGGCATAGCAGGGACAGCTGGTCTCTGCTCTGCAGTGTCTGGGGCCTCAGCTGGAAGCTTTGGAGGCTGGGCACAGGAATTCATATAAAGTTTCAATCAGTTACATGCTGACTGTTGTGAGGTGCTGGGTTGAACTCCCTTACAACATGGTGGCCTGAGTCCAGGAGCAACTGTCCCAAGAAGGGGAGAGGGAGAGAGGAAGTGAGAGGAGCGGAGAGGCCTACGCTACGCTCTTCATCCTTTGTAGACCTAGCCTGCGACCTCAGCTAACTTACCTCCCGCAGCCTTCCTTTGGTCAAGGAGGTCACCAGACTCCTTCCAGGTGCGGAGGGAGTGAGAAGAGGGTCAGTCTCGTCGTAAGACAGGGCAAACATCTCGGTATGTCTGCCTTTAAAAAACACATTCTTTCTCCTTTCTTGTAAAGTTCTTCTCAGTTTTAAGTATGAAAGCCCTGCTTTGTCTCTAAAATAAGTAGGGAAACATTCCCACTTTTTAAATTCTGTGCCTAGTGTGTACGTGATTGATGTTATTTCTTCCTTACTTGTTTGGAAGCTTTCATCACTGAAGCCATGTGGTCCTGGAGATTTCCTTGTGGGAAAGCTTTAGATCATAGATCAAATTCTTTAATAGATATAGGATTATTCAAAATTTTTATTTTTCCTGGTTGGTTTTATTTTTACAGGAGTTTATCCATCTCAACTGAAATTTTAAATTTACTGCTCAAAAGAGGTGTTCACAATACATTTTTTTTTTAGAGCTGGTAAGCCCTATAGAGATATCAGCTTTTTATTCTTGATACTTCTTTCTGTGTTTTTGATCAGTCATATTAGGGATTTAGCAATTTTATTATACATTTAGAAAACAAATTTAATACTTTGTGGATTTTTACTCTTATGCTTATTTTCCATTTTATTATTTAAGAGCTCTTTCTTTCTTTTATTTCTTTCCCTCTGATTTTTATGAGTTCACTTTGTTGCTGTTGTTTTTCCTGCCTCTTGAGATATTTATTTAAACAACTTCTTTTCAGCCTTTTCCCCCCTGAAATACATGTTTTGGGACTATCAGTTTTCCTCTAAGCACTGCTATAGAGACATCCCTTATTTTGATGATTAATTTAGTTATTGTCCATTTCAAACTATTTTCTCAGTTTCATTGAGATTTCTGGTCCAACTCACTGAATTTAGAAGTATATTTAACTAATGATAAATGGTGGGGATATTCTACTTGTCTTTTTGTGTTTGATTTCAGTAAAATTCCACTGTAGTCAAGGAACATATGATTTTAATTAACTGAGATTTACTGAAACCTGCTTTATGGTCTGACATGTAAGCTATTATGATAAATCTACCTGGTGCACTTGATGAAAATATGAATTGTGCCGCAGACATAAATGCTTACAGAATTCCCTCTATGTCGGCTCAATCAGGAGTGCTGATTGTCTTCTCTGAATTTTCTGTATCGTGAGCAAGCTTTTGTCTGCTCGTTCTGTCGGTTACTGAGAAAAATGAATTGCTCTCCCATGTGACTGCTGCTCCTCCTCTTCTGGTTCTGTCCATTTTTTGCTTTATTTATTTTGAGTTTATATTATGAAGTGCATACACATTTAGAATAGTGTTGATCTTCTTGGTTGACTGTTCATCTTTACCTCCATTTACGATTTTTGTCTTAAAGTCTACTTCGTCTGATGTTACTATAGCAGGTGATACTAGTGATAAACAACCTGCCGGCCAGCACAGAAGACCTAAGAGGCGTGGGTTCGATTCCTGGGTCAGGAAGATCCCCTGGAGGAGGGCACGGTAACCCACTCCAGTGTTCTCGCCTGGAGAATCCCATGGACAGAGGAGCCTGACTGGCTACAGTCCACAGAGTTGCAAAGAGCTGGAAGCGACTGAAGCGACTTAGCATGCAGGCATGTACTATAGCAAAACCCACTCACTTCTGGCTAGAGTCTGCATGATCTCTTTCTCCTTCTTTGCTTTCAGCCTATCGTACAAGTCCTTCTATTTAAGATATCTTTTCCAAGCAGCATATGGTTGGATTAAAATTAAGCCAATTTAATTGAGATGATCTTTATATCTTATATGAAAAGTTTTTAATTTCTATTTATCCCACCTGTTCTACGTCCCTTCACTGACTTTATCTTAGAAACATCAAAAGTTGTTTTATTATTTAATTTTATCCTTTCCATTAGCTTGTTAGTTACCCTTTCTTTGTTCTTTTATTGATTACTCTAGAGATTATACCATGCATCTTTGACTTGTTATAAACTAATTTTAGTGACTATATTTACCACTTCATAGAAAATGCAAAAAGGCAAGGACCTTGGAGTGTTTTAACTTTATTTGCTCCTTCTGTATATTTTTCTTATTGTTCTTCATTACACTTCATTAGCTCGTTTCTGTCTATATGTGTCTGCCTGAGAGCAATTTTCCTCTCGCTGAAAAACTTCTTTTATAGTATTTCTTTTCTCAAAAGTCTACTGGGAATAAATTCTCTGAGCTGATCTGAAATAAAGATCTGAAAGGATCTTTATTTCACTTTTATTTTTTAAGGAATATTATTTGTTTCCACTGTATACATTTTAAAAATATTCATTCAATCAATCATTTATTCATTCATTCTTGGCTGTGCCAGGCCTTAGCTGGGGCACTCGGGCTTCTCTTCAGTTGCGGCATGCAGGCTTTCTAGTTGAGGCATGTGGGCTCAGTAGTCTTGGTGTGGGATCTTAGATCCTTGACCAGAATTCAAATCAGGGTCCCCTGCATTGAAAGGTGGATTTTAAACCACTGGACCACCAGGGAAGTCCCTATTTTTCTTTCATTTTTGAAAGGTATTTTCATAAGGTGTATACTTCTCGTTTGGCATTTCCTTCCTTTCAGCACTTTAATTAAAACACTGTTCCATCATCCCCTGGATTGCATCATTTGGTCGAGAAGTCATCTGTCAGTCTATTGAAGGTCATGTGTCTTTTCTCTCTGACTGCTTGTGAGACTTTCTCCTTGTCTTTGGTTCTGTGATAGTGTATTAGGGGTGATTTAGGGGCCCTTTCAGAGGAGGCAATGGTAACCCATTCCAGTACTCTTGCCTGGAAAATCCCATGGGTGGAGGAGCCTGGTAGGCTGCCGTCCATGGGGTCACGAAGAGTCGGACATAACTGAGCAACTTCACTTTCACTTTTCACTTTCATGCATTGGAGAAGGAAATGGCAACCCACTCCAGTGTTCTTGCCTGGAGAATTCCAGGGAGGGGGGAGCCTGGTGGGCTGCCGTGTATGGGGTCGCACAGAGTTGGACATGACTGAAGCGACTTAGCAGCAGCAGCGGAAGCAGGGGCCCTTTAAACATCTTGAGTCTTGGCTTGAGGCTATTCATCAGATTTAGAAAATTCCTGGAAATTATCTTGTCAAGTGTTGTTTCTAACCCGTTTCTTCTTCCCTCTTCTGGGATTCCAATTATATGTGTGTCAGATCTTTTATGGGCTTCCCTGGTGGCTCAGATAATAAAGCATCTGCCTGCAGTGCAGGAGACCTGGGTTCATTCCCTGGATCAGGAAGATCCCTTGGAAGAAGAAATGGCAACCCACCCCAGTGTTCTTGCCTGAAGAATTCCACGGGCAGAGAAGCCTGGCAGGCTACAGTCCATAAGGTCACAAGGAGTTGGACATAACTAAGCAACTAACACATTTCTTTTTCAGATCTTTTAACTGATTCCTGTGTCTTTCATTATCTTTTTTTGTATTGGTCCTTCTTTTGTCACTCTGCACTGTATATAATACAGATTTTTCTCACTCATTCATTTTCCAGTTAATTAATTCTCTATTCTGCCTAGTCCACTGTGCTCTCAACTCCATTGACTGAGTTCTTGTTTTCAGTTATTATGTTTTTCTGATCTAGACTTTCCCTTTGCCTTTTTTTTTTTTTTTTTTTTTTGGTACATCCTGGTTTTTGGCTGAAATTCTCCATCTTGTCACCAATTTTCTTGAATTAACTAATTACAATAATATTCATATCTGTATCTGATAACTCCAGAATTTGCATCACCAGGGGGTCAGTATTTTGTCTTTTTTTTTTTCTCCTCTCTCTTGTTTCTGCTACTGGTATACCAGGAAACTATTAAATGAATGTTGAACACTGTGTACAAATTTGTAGAGCCTCTGTATAATGTTATAATCCTCTTGAGAGGGTTGACTTTAGCTTCTGGAGGCATTCAGATTATAAGGAGAAAACATTAAGCCAAGCAGAGCTGATTCTCTGCTGGGTCTTAGACTTTCTCAGGCCATCTTTATCTCTGACTTACCCTTATTCCTGGGCTTCCCTGGTGGCTCAGCAGTAAAGACTCCACCTGCAGTGCAGAAGACATGTGTTTGATTCCTGGGTCAGGAAGATCCCCTGGAGGAGGGCATGGCAACCCATTCCAGTATGCTGACCTGGAGAGTTCCAGGGGCAGAGGAGCCTGGTGGGCTACAGTCCGTAGGGTTGCACAGAGTCAGACAGGACTGAAGCAGCTAAACTGAGCACGCACGCACACATCCTTATTCCCGGGACACAGCCGCCTTCAGCAGTCCAGCTGCACTGACACTCCTCCCTGGTGGGCGCTGAACTCCAGTGTTTGTTTCCTTCTCATGATCGTAAATCTTCTGAAAGTTCTGCTTAGATTTTAAGTCTCTTAGCAGCCGCTTTCTGCCAGGCTCATTCTGCTTAGGATACAGTACATTTTTGGAAGAGTAGATGGAGAGAGTTCTGGACTCATTTCTCTGTGCTTCTCCTCTCCTGGAATTTAGATTGTCAGGTTCTGGGTGCCCTGACAGCCCTCAACTCCAAGTGTCATCTCTCCAGCCCCTAGAGAGTGCTAAGAACTCTGATGAGCTGCCACTTTTTGTCTTTTTTTTTTTTTTAAGCTTGGCCCCTTGGCCCCTCAGAACAGCTGCCTACAAATTGGAAGATGTCTCTGGGGAAAATCAGAGTGAACTCTGAGCTTTGCATTAATGAGTTTCCCTCCTCTCTGGACTTGGCCTCTTTGGTACTGGTTGCCTCTGTAGCTCTCTCATGCCTTTAAACAGACGCTCTGGGCATTTTATCTCACTTTGCTGTTTCCTGGGAGATCAGGAAGGTGGGTAGGCAAGAGGCAATGTTGGCCTCAACTCAGCTGGAGGCAGTGGAGATGGCAGAAGATGGATTGAGACAGAGGAGGTCATGGCGATTTATCAGGGGTGGGGGCGGGGGAGGAGGCGCCCATAATGAATGCAGATTGTTTGTTCCTCTGAGATGCCAGGCACACACTTGCCAACACTAGGTTCCCGCAGGCTCCTCTCTGGATGCCTAAATCTCCTCCCTGTGCACCCTCTGTTACAGTCCTGACCCCGCCATGGACATCGTTTATGTCCTTGTCCACCTCCCTCAGCTTTCCCTGATGGCTCAGTGGTAAAGCAATTGCCTGCAATGCAGGAGACATAGGTTCAATCCCTGGGTCAGGAAGATCCGTTGGAGAAGGAAATGGCAACCCGCTCTAGTATTCTTGCCTGGAAAATCCCATGGACAGAGGAGCCTGGTAGGCTACAGTCCATGGGGTCACACACAGTTGGACACGACTGAAGAGACTAAACAACAACTACTTCCTTCACCAGCTGGGAGCTCTGTGTCCCCAGCATTGTCCAGAACTGAGATGATTGCAGGCACTGAGGGAATGAATTCATTAAAGAAATGTGAATTTGTCTAACAATGACCTGTGGTGAGATGAATGTCTCCTGGGTCCAAACGCACCTGGAGCCGACTGCTCTGGCCCCAGTGGGAGTGCAGCATGGCGAGGCTGAACCTTCCGAGGTCCCCCAGGCCCCAACCCATCTGCTCCCCTGGCAGCTGGCATGCCAGGACCCCACTCTAACTGGGTCACTGGACGAGTTCTAAGGCAATTCTCAAGGCAATCCCCGGGCTGCCAGCTGTACCCAGCCTTTACCCACTCTTGTCCAGGCCACATTCTCAGCACCCCCATCCCTTTATCAGGTCAGAGGGGGTGTGTACCAGAGGCAGGCCTCTCCCTGGCGATGGGAGGACCCGGGGAGTGCATGCTTGCAGCAGCCTGGAGGAAGGAAAGAGATAAAAACACCACCACCTGTTACGACTTGGCTTCCCTTGGCCTCTCCTTCCAGGCCGTATTTAGACCAACCACCTGATACCTGGTGCGTGCACCCCACCCTCATGCTCCCACCTTGCCAGGCCCTCCCCGATGGTCCACTCCTTCTCTCTCCTGATCACACAGGGAAGAGCTGGCGTGGCAAATCACCACTCACCTCTGACCATCCGGGCCTCCTCTGGGCGGTGGCGCCGAAGTCCCCGCAGGGCCGGGGCACAGAACAGAGGATGCCCGTGGAAGAGCTGGCCAGGCAGGCACAGCTACGGGGAACTCCTTTTGGTCTCAGATGCAGACTTTCTGAGGCACTGCAGACAGGTGTGGGGGCATAGTTGGGAGGTGAAGTCAGAGGAGGGTACACCAGGTCATACAGCCTGAGGGGAGTGGGCTGGGGTCTCAGGGGCTGTATTCTCATTCTTTCTAGAAGCTCCAGCAGTTTCTGGCTCGAGGGTAAACTCCTAACCACTGCCCATTGCCTCCTCCAGACCCTGGCCACGTGATAGACTCCTATTCACCCCTCAAAACTGCAAGGCTGCCTCCTCCAGGGAGCCTTCCTGAGCCTCCCCATCCCTCCCAGAAAAGGAGTCATTCTTTCTCTAGGATGCCTCCCTGATCTGACTTCATGCTGGGTCGGCAGTCCCTGCATCAGTCTCCCCAGCCACTGCCCAGATATGGGCACCATGAGGACAGTCTGCCTCACCCATCCCCCCGCTGTGCCCCCAGCTCCCAGTTCCTTGCTTCTCTGAGGCTCAGCCACTTCCCTTAACCGATGGGTCACTTTCCCAACAGGTCACGTCAGGGCCTCTGTCCCCACCGTGAGAGGGCAGAGGTCACAGGAAGGGGTGACCATCGAGGGCTTGTTTGCAGGCAGGGGAGATATTTTCTAGGAAGCATATCTGGGGCTTCTCAGAATCAGAGACCAGAGCCCATCCAGGAGAGGGGCCAGGAACCAACAGCTGCCTGGCGGCCGAGAACACAGGCAGATCCGCCCATGGAGCAGCCGGCCGCCTCCCCAGGGCCATCCCGCGAGGCCATGGGCATGCTGCCACCCTCGCTAGGGCCTTTGTGGTCAGTTTCTGGCCACCAAACAATGGCAAGTTGGTCCCCAACATCCAAGGCATCAGCGGGTCAGAAACAACCTGTGCCTGATGCATCTGGTTTGGATACTGTGGGAGAAAGGCCCGGAGCGCTTTCATGCCGACGGAGCCTGAGCTACCAGGAGAGCAGGGCTGGTGGCCGGAGAGTCCCCAGTGTCCAGCTGGAGAGCCCTCAGGCCTAATGACATCACTGCACATAAAAGCTTCAAGCTCTCTGCTTGTCCTCAGGTAGAGACCAACCATCTTAGCAGGGCCAATAAGGTCCCACAGGTTCTGGCCCAACCCTTGACCACCAGCACCCCTCCTCTAGGCTTGGGCCACCCTGAGAGTCCTTCATTGCCTCAGCTACATCCTGAGGTCCTGCCTCAGGGCCTTTGCACAAGCTGTTTCCCAGGCTGAGAAGGCTCTTCCCCACCCTCCATGTGGCCAGTTGATTCCTCCACACCCTTGGGGGTCTCAGCTTGAATGTCCTGTACTCAGGTGGGACTCCTCACTCCTCAGTTTGCAGTCACACACTATTGCGTCCCCTTGAGGGACTGCAAGCTCCCCCAAAGAGCTGGTTCACTACTGTATCCCTCTGACAAGCCCTGTACTCGACATGTCTTTGGTGCTCCATGAATGTTTGTTGAATGACTATGTGAGGGATCTCTGGCCTTGGCAGACTTGAATCTCGGCTCCAGCCGCTCTGTGCCCCTTAATATGTTATGTGATCTCGGACAAGGCACTGAGGATGAGGCCAGCAGAGGCTGCTGGGCGCCCTCCACGATGAATTGCTTCCCGGGGCTGTCTGAGCCCTCAGGAGGCCTGAATGCCCTGCTGGCCACTGCCCCCAGCACAGTGGACATCGGAGCTTTGCCTGGGGAGTAACTTGCAAGCAGATCTGTGCAGGGTAGCCCGAGCTAGACTTTCATCTCGGCCGACGGGTTCCCAAAGCTCCTCCTGAAGAGGAGGAAGGAGATTGTCCCTGTGCCCAGCATTCCCTGTGCCCCTGGGAACACACACACGTGTGCACACACGCATGTCCCCTTTCCTGATGCTTGCCCACCTTGCACACTCCACCCAGACAGATTGAGAAGGGCCCCAGCTGCTCTCTGGGCCTCCAGGTCCCTCCAAGGCAAGGAGGAATTAATCAAGCTGGAAGCAGCTGACAAACGTACCCATGGGCTGAAAAGGCCCAGACCCGATGCACAAGCCACACCAACTCCCTGCTCTGGGCAGATGCGGCCCCAGCCGCCCCCACACTGTGCCATCCATCCTGGAGGCACCCCAGCCTGCATCCAATTATCTCCAACTACCAGCCCAAGGAACAGTAGGAGGCTGGGCTCTTATTGACAACTGCCCTGGCCCAGAGGGGCTCTGCCCTCTCACCCCAGCTGTGGATCATTCTCAGCTGCAGAGGAGCCCTGGGGGCTGGCTGTGGCCCATGGGTCCGGTGGAGCCGGGTCTTTCTCTCTGTCAGGGCGGGAGGGGAATGGCATTAATTCTGGCGCAAGTGATCCTGGGAAAGACTCACTTGGTATGCAGTCCGGGTGATGGCTGGTTGGAGTCCCAGCCCTGACACGGACCAGCTAGGACCACAGACTCATCAATTCGGTAACAAGTGCGTAGACGGGCCCCTTCTCGGGGGGCTGGGTCTTTGGTGACTGCAGCCTTTCTCCAGGCTCTGCCCACGAGCCCACGTGCCCCCTGCACGGGACTCCATTCCCGCTTGACTCCCCTCCCAGGGGAAACCCGTCCCCTTCCCGAGGGTCTGCCTCCCAAGCCCCACTCAACTGGCTGATGGCTCTTCACCCCTCGGCAATAGACACACCCATGACAGACTCAGCATGGGTTGGGGACCTGGAGGTGGGACAAGCTTCATTCTTTCTCCAGCTCCTCACTCCTACCTGGCAGACTCTTTCCATCCTGGCATGAACATTAAGGGTATTTCCTGTGGTTTTTCCAGGCACTTTGGGGTAATACAAAGTCCAGGAAAGTTCAACATTAAAAGTTCAGGGTCTCATGGAATTTAAAACTTCCACCTGGCCCAGCCCAGCTCAACATGGTTTCAGGGACTGGGATGTGGTCACTTTCTCCTCTGTCCCCCCACTTCCCCCATTGCTGGGGGTGGTTCTTACCCCTTAGTGACCGGGCTCACAACAGGGCCAGAAGCAGGGCAGGGAGAGTCTCCATATGGGCACAGCCCTCTTCAGGGACCCTCCCCAAGGGCGCCAGAGCTTGTGGTTCCTTGGGCAATGCCTGTCCTCTGCCTCAGCTTCCAGGATGCACCTTTCTTCAAGGTCTAATTTGGCCCCAAGAATGAGCCCCTTCATCCCACAGCTCCTAGCACAGCCCCGCTCCTGGCTCACGTCCAGCTGCCTCTTGTCTGCAAACCTATATCCCCAGAGGACTCCAGGGGACACTGGGCACACCCTGGGGGGTGGTTTGTTTGCTTCTTCCACCCATGTTCCTCCAGCAACTACCGGCACACACCAGTGCTTCTGTGCAAATTACAGCCAGACCCCTTCCTCCAGGCCGACCTCGTGGCATGCCTGGAGTTCAACCCTGTTCACAAAGTGGTGGCTGCCTTTGGGACCTATGCCCAGGGCTGGACCAGCTTGGGTGTGCACCCCCTCCAATGCCTCCACTCCAGGCTCTCTTGACACCCAACACTCCCCCATCTCAGCATTGACCACCACTCTCACTCAAAGTTTTGAAGGCAGACATTGCTTTCTGGACAGGAAAGGGCTCCCCAAGTGTCAACTGAGTAAGTGGGCTGGTGGGGAGCCAGCTCTCCATCCTGGTCACCAGGAAGCCAGAACTTCGGGGGGTCAGGGGGGCAGCCGCTGCACCTCGGGAGACTGGTTCCCCATGGGAAGCTCCCCCCGCCCTGCCCTGCTGCCTAGGGAGGAGTCACATGATCCTCTGACCCTGCACCCAAGACCCAAGGGTCCCACCCAATTCCTCTTTCCTTATACTAGGCCCGTCCCCACGCAGGAGGTGGGGTGAGAGTGGCCCCACCTCTGTGATCTCGAACAAGGGGAGCAGCTGCTGGAGGGTTGGCGAGGGTGGGGGCAGGGCCTGCAGGAGCACAGCCATCCTTCTCTGGGCCTCAGTCTCCACATCTGTGAAAGGGAGCAGTGAGTCAGGCCCATCTAACCAAGGAGGCTTCTGGGCCAGGGCCCCCCAACACACTCCACCGTTCCTCCTCCGATCCTCCATCTGTGGGCCGGCCCAGAGCCGGCAGCAGGCGTGAGCACTGACTCAACCAGAGTCAGACACAGGGCCGAGCGGGATTCCAGGACACCCTGGGAGGATGCTAGATGGCGTCCAGACGCTGCTGCCAACCTGCTCTGCAGGGAACCCTCATTACTGCTGGACTGAATCCCGATCCTATGGGCCGGCCCTTCCAGAGGGCTGTGCTGGGCGGAGGGGCCTCAGATCCTGGATGCTGGCCGGTGCCCGCTCCTTTTCCAAGCCCTGGGCTCACTGACATGCGGACCAGAGGCTCCTTAAGGCAACTGCCCGGGGCCAAGGAGGGCCAGGAGGCCCAGGGAGAGAGGCCGATCTGGGATTCGGTTCTCTGCGTCACTCAACGGCTGCTCACAGGATGCCCACTCTGAGCCAGGCTCCAGGGTGGAGCCCTCCCTGAGCTTCCAGAGGTCCATACACCTAGAAACGGGGCCCAGGACAGACCAGTTCAGGCTGGCCCTCCCCTGCCTCTCCTGCAGCCGCCAGGAGCCTCATGGTGGGGAGGGGGCCTGTTTTACAGCCGAGGAAGGGAGCCAGGCCATGCAAAGGGGCCCCAGGCCCCTGGGCCCCCTTCTACCAGGTCACTCAACACGCGTGCTGAGGGGCAAGGTGGCCTAGCGATCACACACCCCACCACAGGGGCCAAAGTGCCATGGGTGAGTCCTGGTGTCCACCTCCAGGTGTTTATCTCGGGCAAGTCACTCAGGCTCCCTGGGCCTCAGTCTCTCCATCTGTGAAACGGGCTGCATCACAGCGCTTGCTGCAGGTTCTGGATGTGAGGTGGGGGCACAGAGCGTGTCTTCTGTCACGGTCAACTGCCATGCAGAGCCTGGGCCAGGTGCTGGGTGGGACAGAGAGAGGCACAGTGCCTGCCTTTCAGACACCAGCAGGTGCCAGAGGCTGGGGGGCCTCCCCCCGGGAGGGGCCGTGGACCAGGACCCAGCGATCAGACTTTTGTTTCCTTTCTGTGGCAAATAGAATAGGCGTGTGAAGTCAAGTGTGGGAGAGAAGGCCTCGTCTCTGACCCCTGTCCCCAACCCTGCGCCCCAAGTGTGTGCCCCTTCCTGCCACTGTCGCGGGCTGGCCCCACTTCCTCTGCTCCTTTTAAAACCCGCCCTCCACTCCCGGTGGCCACGTGGCCCTGGGCATGCTTTCTAGCCTCACAAAATGGGATTAAAAAACATCTGTCTTACTTAGGATGATAAGAAAAATAAACCAGATAATCAGACAGCCATTCGAAACCCATCAGCTCCCTCCTCTCGTTTCCCTCTGTAATTTTCAGACAGGCTGAGTTCAAGTGATTTCAGACTCTACTGAGCGGACCTGCACGGCTCACTTTGCTTCTTTGAATGATCTGCTACCGTGATAACCCTGGCGAGCCTCTCTGTACCCAGGGCTTCCCCACGGATGGTCCCCGGAGGCGGAAGCCAGGGCCTGGTTGTGACCACCTCCGGCTTTGCCCCCATCGGGAACGGTGGAAGGCGTTGCATTTGAGAAAAGCATCTGGGGCGCTCTGAGTGAGAGCTGTAAGGACCAGCTCAGGTCAGCCCCAAGGGACCCGGGGCTCCACCGACGTCCCACGCAGGTAGTGGCAGGACGCGGGTGGGTTCAAGCCCGAGAGGCTCTGATCCTCATTTCACCCTTCTGACATCAGTGCTGGCTGTAATCATTTGCTGAGGCCACCACAGTCCTGGTGGCCTAAACAACAGACTTTTATTTCCCCTCAGTCCTGGAGGCCTGAAGTTCGAGGTTTCAGAGTAGGTTCCTTTCGACCTCTCTCTCCCTGCGTCTCCACGTGGTCGCCGCTCTGCATGCATCCACTCGCCTCCTTATAAGGACCCCAGTCCTGTGGGAAGGGGGCCACCCTAAAGACCTCGTGTTAGCTTAATACCCTCTTCAAAGGCCCTGTCTCCAAATACAGTCACTCCCTGAAGTAGTGGGGGTTGGGACTTAAAGACATGCATTTGGGAGGGGACACCATTCAGTCCATAGCATGGGTGATTCATCATCATTCTAGAATTTATGGACCATGACCCCAGTGACTTCTGTAAAAACAGCAACGCCTACCCCCTCAGCAACGACAAGACTTCTGCCTCCAATGGGGAGACCGAGGTGGGAGAGACTGTGACTTGTCCACGGTCATACAGCCAGCTGGAGGCTGAGCAGGACGTGGGTTCGGGCCTGGTTCCTTCCAGAGCCCATCAGCTTTCCATGTGCTACAACAGCCTTTAAAATGGTCAGGGAAGTTTCTGGACTCCCCACAAGCTGCCTTCAGGGACGGTGACATGGCCAACTGCTTTATATCAGGTCGCCTGTGCCAGCCAGGGGCCTACTCCTGGAAGGAGCTTGAGGACACAGAACTCGGGACCTATTTATCTTGGCACCGCAGTGCCCCACCCCGCCTGGCTCCGCAGCTGCTTGGGGATTGTCGGACCAATCCGAGGGTGACTCAGGCGCGGTCACTGCCCGGGAGGAACACACTCTCTCCGGGAGCGGGCAGCGAGCCAGCGCACGTCACCACACACGGGGACACGCAACCAAGAGCCGGCCGCTTCTCCCCTCCTGTTTGGGGCCCACTATCGCTCTGAGCGATGAAGCTGACCTCGGTGCATCTGCTGGCAGAGCTCAAGTTAATCCCGAAGCCGTCAGCTGTCCTGGAGCTGAGTCATGCGGGCGGTTGGCAGGGCTCCTCGGGGGTGATCTGGCCCCCACGTGATATTGCCTGTGCCCCCATCAGTGCCAGGGGCTCAACCCGTCACTGCAGCCCCCAGAAATACCCAGAGAGTGCACATCCCTGCAGAATGACAAGCCCTGCTGGCCCCAGCCCCAAATTCCTCACCGCTTATGGTCCCAGCCAGCGGCCAGCTGTAAACAGCCTACCAAGGGGGCCCCGTGGGCCCGGAAGCTGCAGTAGTAAAGAACATGCGTCTTTGTCCTGGTTGGAATCTTGGCCCCAAATCGCACTGGAGGCGGTGGGCCTCTGGGTGGTAACTCAGTGTGCAAACCCCAGGCTCTAGGGTGCCGGATCCAGAGGAGGGTTCACAGTTGTCAGGCCCCTTTCACATGCAGCTGCTGCCCCTGGGTGCTCTCAGGACGCACCAGGAGCCCTACCTGGTGGACGGAGGACTGAGTCAGAGGGTCAAAGCACAGACCCAGCCACCTTCCTCCTGGCCCCAGACATTGGCCATCCCGTCGCCACATCCTGGGGCATCTCCAAGCCCTGCCAAGTCCCCAGGGAGGCCTGGATAGTCACACTCAACCTCCTTCTCCTAAGGGTCTCCTCGCTCCCACATGGCAGACTCCTTTCTGAACCAAACTTCCATCAGGCTTCTTGAGCCCTCTTCTCCTTGACCTTGAGCTGCCAAGCCCAGTTTCAGCTGAGAAGTCTGCTAAGCCGCTTCAGGAAGGATACTCATCCCTCATAGCCTTGTTCTTCCGCCCCTTGGTATCTGAGTCCTTGACCTTTAGGCACCATCCTTTTGGAACAATTTAGCAAGCACTCCCCTACCCTTGAGATCTAGTAAGTTCCTCTTGGTAATTTTCTGACCGCTGACCCCCTCACTTCGCTCCTTGGCTCTAAATCCACCCCAGCTATCCTTGCTGGATCCACAAATTGAGCTCAATCTAGCTCCCCTATCGCAGCAACCTTGGATAAAGGCTTCCTTGCCATTTTTAGCCAGCGACCAGTGCAATCTTTCTCTTGATCACACGCCCCTAGGCCCCTCCTCCCCACCACTTCCACCCTCACCCCCAGCCTGGCCGTCCTCCTGAAGTTGCTCAGCCCCGAAATCTTACTCTGGGTCTTGTTCCCCAGCAAGCTTGACAGTCAGAGCCCCTGACTTTCCCTACCGGCTCCCCTCGCCGGCAGGCTCTCTCATCTCTCAAGCGCCCAGCCCTGAAGTTCACATCTGTAAAATAGGGACGGGGAGAAGAGAAACCACACGCAGAGGGCAGAAGGCAGCTCTCTGAGTGGAACAGGTGCTCAGCAAACTGGAGTTCCCTTCTCCATGTCTGGCTCCCGTTTACAAGATGCCTTAAATCTGCCTGCAGAGAAAGAGTCCGCATCGCTAAGGACCGTCTTCCAACAGGGAAAACAAAATTCCAGGTGGCAGGCGAGGGGCGGCTCTCAGAAACAGTGACATCTGCCCAGCTCCGCGTTCCCGTTTATCGCTCTATTTCAGTGCTCAAAAGGACAGGCAGGTGGCCAGCCGCAGAGCTGAAATGGAATAAAAGAACCGGGAACTTATTGGATGGTTCAGGCTCAGCCCAGCGGGGTACGGGTCTTCAGCAAGATAGATTCGGCTATTTGTTTTCTCCTCAACTGGAACAGCGGGGCAGGGGGTCGTGAAAGGCTTTAGATGTTTGTCCAGAGGTTTCTTTTCTTATCCGCAGGCACGTGGCTCTCAGAACTGGCCAAAATGTCAGCCATGAGCCTGCTGGGCTCAAGCGCCTCCAGGGAGATATGTATGGGTCCTTAGCTGGGGAGGCTTTGGAGAACACGGCCTGGGTTCCACGAGACTCAGGGCTTCCCTAAGTGGCTCAGTGGTAAAGAAGCCTCCTGCCAAGCAGGAGACGCAGGTTTGATCCCTGGGTCGGGAAGATCCCTTGGAGAAGGAAATGGAACCCACTCCAGTGTTCTTGCCTGGAGAATCCCATGGACAGAGGAGCCAGGTGGGCCACAGTCCATGGGATCAAAAAAGAGTTGGACACAACTGAGCAGCTAAACAACACCAACAACCAGGAAACTCTGCAGACGTGACTGCTCCCAGCTCTTCTAGGGGACGGGTGCTTGCTTTTCATGCAGGGAGATGGGGGCCCAGAGAAGGTGAGGGGCCAGCCCAAGGTCACACAGCACACGGGTGCGGGAGCTGGGAGCCTGGGTACGCAGACTCCCTTCCTCTGATGCCCTTAGTCACTGTGAGGCCTTCCCTGCACCTGCCACCCAGTCCAGGCTGGAACGGGTGCCCCCTGGGCCCCTGCGGCCCGTCTGGGTCCTATCACCAGAGCCCAGGCCCTGCTGCATTTCACCCAGCACTGATGCCCCTCCCTCCCGGGAGGTGTAGCCGCATCTGGACACGGAGCCTGCAGCAAGGGCTGATGCGTGAGCGCGCATCGGCCGCGTCCCACAGGCGGCCTGCTCTCCCCCACAGGGTGGTGGGCAGGGGCCCCGCTGCCCGGCTCTCGGGTCCCACCTCACACTAGCTCAGATCCTACAGCTGACAGCCAAGGACAATCATACTCTTAATAACAACAAGAATAAACATAACCGTGCCATGGCCGCCACCAAGGACTGAACCTTACTACGAACCAGGTGTGTTGCCGCTGTGTTTTTCTGAAGGCTCGTGACAGCCGTGGGAGGTGGGTATTATTATCCTAATCTTTCAAAGGCAGAACGAGGGCCTGAGAGCTGCCTCTTTGCTTGATGAGCAAGGGCGTCGCTCCCAGACAGCTCCAGACGAGGTGGGGCTGCAAGGGGGCCGCCGAGTGAGGCTCAGGGAACAGGCAGTTCGAGCTTGGCAGTGCCCCCGGCGTCCTGGGGCAGCTGTAGCGAAGCACCGCAGATCGCAGATCGGGAACTCAAAGCAATGGACATTCATGCGCTCACAGTCTGGAGGCCAGAATCGGAGCTCGAGGTGTGGGCAGGGCCGGCTACCTCCGAGGCTCTGAGGAGTGATCTGTGCCGAGCCCCCTCCCAGCTTCTGTGGGTTCCTGGCCGTCTTTGGTGTTTGCTGGCTTGTAGCCGCAGCCTCCCATGTCTGCCCCCATCCTCACGTGGCCTTCTCCCCACGTGTCTGTCTCCAAATATCCCCTTTCTATGAGGGCATCGATCACGCTGGACCAGGGTTCACCTGACCCCACTGTGGCCTCATCTGAACTTACTCATATCTGCAACAATCCTGTTTCCAAAACAAGTGCCGCAGTCTAGGCACTGAGGGTTGGGATGTCAACATGTAAATCTCGGAGGGACACAGTTCAAAGTGGGCTTCCCAGGTGGCTCAGCTGGTAAAGAGTCCGCCTGCAATGCGGGAGACCTGGGTTTGATCCCTGGGTTGGGAAGGTCCCCTGGAGAAGGGAAAGGCTATCTACTCCAGTGTTCTGGCCTGGAAAATTCTATGGACTGTATAGTCCATGGGGTCTCAAGGAGTTGGACATGACTGAGTGACTTTCACTTTCACTTCAGTTCAATGTACTGGAAAGACCCTGGTGCTGGGGAAGACTGAGGGCAGGAGGAGAAAGGGGCGACAGAGGATGAGATGGTTGGATGGCATCACTGACTGAGTAGGCATGAGTCTGAGCAAATTCAGGGAGATAGTGAAGGACAGGGAAGCCTGGCGTGCTGCAGTTCATGGGGTCCCAGGGAGTCAGACACAACTTAGCAACTAGAATACAGCAACAACAGTTCAATGAGTTAACAGCAATCCAAGGGCAGCTGAAGGTTGTTATGGGCAATCAGGGCCAGTCACAGGGTTAGGGAGGCCAGGCTGAGTGCCAGGTGGGCCCTGGGGACAGGCCAGCCAGTGGAGGGGCCACATGGGGGCTCTGCAGGCACCGGTGTGCCTGGGACACCAGTCGCTGCTCAGGTAAGTGTGGCCTCGGTTCCCCATCCATCCCCCATCCCACTCCTCAACCCAAAAACCAGGGGCGGCCTCTGCCCCTCCCTCTCCCTCAGCCCCCAGATCTGAGCCCCCACCCACCTAAAGAACACTTGAGTCTGTTTACTGCTTACAATTAAGCCGAGTGCATGTATCATATAGCAGACGACAATAAATGTCCCAGGGAAAAAGAAGCTGAGAAGGCAAGTGGGAAGTTTCAGGAGGTGAGGGGTGCTTTAGAGAGGCCTCCTCTCAAAACTGACATTTCTACCAAGGCAGGCAGGAAGGAGGAAGCCAGCCTCGGGGATACCTGGGGACAGCAGAAATGTCCAGGAAGCTGGACAGGCCAGTGCAAAGGCCCTGAGGCAGGAGTGGGCTTGCTGGAGTAGGGAAGGGTGGAGGAGGGAGCCTCAGAGTCGAGTTGGTTACCTTGCGTGCCCCTGGCCCGGGACTCAGCTTCTACCTCTACCTGTTGCATGAGGGGCTGCGACATCCGCATCAAGACCCCCAGGCCAGCTCTCTCTGCGCAACAGGCCTGGCTCCCAAACCGGCAAGAACAAACAGTCGTGATTTCCATGACTGAAATCACTTTATATAACAATATCAAGAAACCCAGGGGAAGAGCAGTGAAGAAAGCCCCCAGAAATAATGAAGTAAGATGATGACGGCCTCGTTATGAATAGAAACCCCATTTGCAAAAACCTCACCAGGGATCACAATATTTCTAAATCTTCCCATGGTTTCTGTTTAATTGCCACAAAGTACCATTTTCTTCCTTGCGCTTTAATCAACCAATTTAGATGTATTACCGCGCTTGACACCGCCTTGATTTTCTGATAAATGAAACAAAAATATTTTAAAAACACTTGCGTGGTTGAGAGCAGCCAGCCCAGATACCCGCCCGTGTTCTGCCGGATGTCTCCACAGAGTCCTGGTTGGTTCGTTCGTTCGGCAGACTTTTGCTGAGGGCCTACTGTGTGCTGGGCCCTGGGGGGAACAGTGGAAGGTGAGCAGATAGTGAGCCCAGCTCCTGGGCGGTGGAACCACCGGATCAAAGGGGCATGTGTAACAACAGAGCAAAGGGGCAAAGCACACAATCAGGAGGCGCTTCGGCCATGGGAAGGGGAGAGAAAACAGAAAGCAGACTGAGAAAGGGAATCTTAAGGGGGGGACGGGCAGTGAGACCCCTGAGGCCTCACTGGAGAGCTGACATTTCAGGAAAGATTTGAAGGAGGTGAGCAGCGTTGCTGTGTGGTCCCAGGACCAGCGCCCAGCGGGGAAGCTTCCGTGAGCCAGCTTTGCTCTGGGCGCCGTGGGGCTGCAGAGGGTGTGAGTCTGATTGTGGTTATTGCTGACTGGCTCTGCCGAGTTCTCAAGGGACAGGTGGACTCGCACCTGCTGCACACCTGTTGGGAGGCAGGGGGTGTCGGGGTGGGGGCCACCTGGTTGCCACGAACAGGGATCTAGCTATAAGCAAGGGATGCTTTCAGAGGCTCAAATCCTCCTCCCACTCTGCCTCACTCAATCCCGTGCCTGAGACACCGGGGGCCAGACTCCAGGCTGGAAAGGGATGCTGCCCCAACCCTGCCCACCACCTAGAAACCTCCACAGTCAGTTCACTTGTCTGCAGGTCAACACAGGCACCTCCGGGTCCCCTGAGACTCAGGCCCAGGCAGGAGAAAGTCTGGGGCCCCACACATCCCACCTCGATGGGCAGGGCAGCGAGCCCCACCAGCCTGGCTACACGGCTTCATGGTCTAGGCCAGAAACCAGGGTCACTCCATCTGTGGATGAGAGGGGCGGGGAGCCCCAGAGAGTCAGAGCGGCGTTTTTCCTGGAGTGAGGAAGTGAGTCAGCTGAACCGCTGGCTCGTTGGGCCCCTAACGCAACGCCACCCCAGCTGCCACCTGTCTCCCTGCCTCGGTCCTCTGTACACCAGCGAGGCACCTCCGCCACGGAGGCTTCCCAAATGCAATCACCGGCTCTGGGCTGCAGCTGCTCCCCACTCCAGCTCCTGCTTCTCTGACGTCCACGCCTAGAAGCCTCTCTGCTAGGGTCCCTTGTTCTCCTAGGCAGGCTCTGGACCCCAGGCCTGGTCCACGGGACTCAGGACAGGCACCTTCGCCAGGACAGCCATGGGGGCACCACCATGTCCAGCCCCACCCACTCTCCTGGTCTCTCCTAGAGGGGACCCCCTGGGCACCGAGGCTCCAATAGCACAGGACAGACCTGCCAACTGGTCCCCCAGGCTGGAGATGGGGGCAGCAGCCCCTCCCCCTTGGGGACTTGAAGCAGGACAGGAGCTGCTTGTCCTTCCAGTCTCCCTCTGCTCTGGGCGGACAGGGGAGCCCGAGAGCTGAAGGGTCCCTGCTCATTTTCTATGTCTGGGGAACCACCTCACTGATAACCCCATTGACACGCTGCTGAGAACTTCAGCTTTATTTGTCCATTGCAAGTGCCGATGGACACCGGTCTGTGACATTAGGTGATGGGGGGTGGTGATGGGGAGAGGCTGACCCCAGGCAGCTGCTGCACTTGTAAGTTGTCCAGGCGAGAGGGACAGTGGCGTTTTAGTGGGGTGTTGTAGCCAGAAGCGGACAGACTCCACCAATGGTTCAGAGGTGGGATCCACAGAGCCTGGGAGGGGCACCCGATTGGAGGGCAGGAGGCAGCCCAGGGCCACAGAAGCGGGTGGGTTTGGGGCAGCAAGACAGAGTTCCACCTCAGGCCTGCCTGCAGACCTGGGGCCTGAGCGCCTGCTGACGTGGGTTTGGCGTTCAGGAGAGATTTAGGCCCAGACCTGGGACTTGATGGCCCACAGAGGGACAAGAGAGGGAGGAAGTGGCCCAGTTACAAATATAACCAAGAATCGCTGCCTCCCTGACATCTCCTCTCCAGGAGTCAGCACGGTACCCCTGCGGAATGAATGAATGATCACTCCAGGCCATGGTGGGAGGGTTTTAAGCTAAGACCCTAATGCAGAAACTGGCTCTCACTATACTGATTGTGTAAAATGCCCCTGAGGCCGCTGGGCGTGATGCTGTCTGGAGGAGGCCGAGGAGCGCACAGGTCAGGGCTTTGGGAAAACGCCCTGAGCTGCAGGGTGAGGACATGGTGGGGGCGGGAAGACACCTGTGCCCTCACCTCTGGAGTGCCCACGGGAGGAGGAAGCCGTCTTCGCATCTGCTGCAGCTCGGGACGGTGCAGCACCAGGGCTGGGAGGTGGGCAGCCTGGAGAGCCAGCACTGGGACCTGTGGGACAGCAGCACCTTCCCTCCCGGGCTACACAGTCTGTCTCTATCGGCCCCAGATCCAGATACATCCCCGTGTCATGGAACCCCAGCGTAGATACTGTCCACGTATGTGTGAGTCGCTGTTGCAACATCTCTGGGAACCAGACTATACTTGATTGCCTCTCAGAATGGGGAACTCTCTACTTGAGGGGACAGCCTATTCTCTCTCTTTCGTCTCTGAGAGTTGAGGCTGTTCCTCTATCCAAACCTGCTCAAATGGTCTCCTTGCCAGTCCCAGGCATCACTCCCTCCCCTGCCATCGCTGCCAGAAACACAAACAGTGCATCCATTTCGTCTCCTTCCCAGCTTGGTCTCCAGAGGTCATTTCCTGTGCCAGTCACCACACCCAGCTCATCCCACAAAGAAGCATGGCACCAACACCAAGCACCTACTATGTGCTTCAGAAGTACCTACTATGTGTCATTTTGTGTGCATATCTCCCTCCACAGCACTGTGGCATGTGATGATGGGTGGGTGAGTCTTCAGCTGGACAATAGCAAGAGTCATAATATTCTACCCAGAGCTAATTTTTATTGAGGTTCCAGGCACTCTTCCAAGCATTTGTTCCAAGTATATTTGTTAACTAATGTAAAGGCATGGCAACACACTCCAGTACTCTTGCCTGGAAAATCCCATGGACAGAGGAGTCTGGCAGGCTACAGTCCATAGGCTCACAAAGAGTCGGACATGACTGAAATGACTTAGCACACACACACACACACACACACATGAACGCACCAACTTAATGCTTGTATCATTAAAGGAGATTGCAAGCTGGATTGGGAGATGAGGGATGTCTGAATGTGTGTTCTCGTAGGTAGACAGATGGGCAGGTGAGATGGTCCATTACCCCCATCTCATAGTGGGGAAAATGGGCTGGGAGAGGTCAGGTCAGCGGTCTGAGGTCACACAGGCTGTGAGTGGCTGGGGTTTGCCGCAGGCTACTGGGCTCCAGAGCAAGGCTCTGAGCTGCTGGAGGCTCCCGACTATTCACATGGACTCAGGGGAAGCCAAGGCAGGGATGTGCTCTCAGCAAAGCTGGACGGTGGGGGTGGGGCCTGGGACCAGGGCCTCCATCCTCCAAGTCCACCCCAGGGGCAGGATTGGGGTCGGGACCCGAGGCAGCTCCACACCCTGAAGCGAGGCACGACAGTATCCTCACCTGGGAAGCAGAGACCAGAGGACAGGTGCTGAAGGTCACCCACGAGTAAGCGGCCAGGCCAGGATTCAAACACCTTCCCAGGCTCCAGGTGGACCCCCCAGGACTGCAGCCGTGTGTTGGCTTGGCACTTTTGAAGATGGAAACTGCCCCCTCCCTCTCTCTCCTCTCCTCCCAAACAGCTGGCCGGGCTCAGCCATGCCCCAAGGATGCCAGCAGCAGCTGGCCTCACCATGGGGGGAGACAGGACGTGCCCCCCACCCCCGACCCTGCACACACACGGAGTGGGAGGGCAGCAGGCTGCTCGGGTTTCCAGGCTATTCTTAGCTGCTCGGGGCCCACAAGCAAGGTCACCCTGTTGTCCCCGAGAGAGAAGTGACTCAGATTCAGACACTCAGACAGAGGGCCTGCTCTGCTCCGGAAGGCAAGGGCCGCTTCTGGTCCCAAGAACAGGCCAGGGCGAGCGGCCAGGTGGGAACCTAGCCATGAGGCCCTTTCGCTGGTCCTGTTCTCTCTCGTTTAGTGGGCATACGATTCTGTCACTGGTCATCACTCCCCAGCAGGTGCCAAGGCCCCAAGGCCTGGGATGCCCGTAGCCACCGACTACAGTGGTGTCATCTTAGCACCCAGACAGTGCCTGGCACATGGGAGAAGCTCCAGCAATATTTGCTGAATGAGCTGACTAGTCCATGCACCAGCCCCAATCTTATTTTGGAGAAATATGTACTGTCTGGTGGGGGAAGGCAGACACTTTATTAATAATAACTGTAGCTAATTGTGAGCACAGTTCGGTCAGGTTGGCATAATAAGCATAGCCACACCTCATCAATCCTGGTGACAGCCACACAGGCGAGAATCCTGATCTTACACACAAAGAGGCTGGCCCTGGTGAAGCTGGGGGTCACCTCCCACAGGGACCTCTGTGCTGACTCGAAGATGGGCAGGCAGGGATGGGAGACCCTGGAGAAAAGAGATTTCCCTGGGCCCCGAGGTGGACAGTGGGGTCTGGCCTTCCAGAAAGAACACCACATGAGCAATGGGCCAAGGAGCCTGAAGGCACCTGTGGGGAGGAAACCAGGGCCCTTTAGCAAGTCTGCAGGCACTGACAGTGAAAGACTGGGTGTCCACGGGCACTGGGGGCCAGAGGAGAACTTGGGGCTGTGTTTTGGTGAGACCCTCTTGAATGCCACGTGGAGGGGACACAGGAGGGCCCAGGACAGCTGAGGGGACTCAGGACCAAATCCAGCCAGGGCTGTCAGGAGTGTAAACAGCTGGAGCTCCAAGAGTTGGTGGGGTGAGGAGTGAGACAGCGGCCAAGGATGATGCCAGGTTCCGGAGGCAGGTGTGGAGGGAATGGGGTGGAAACAAACGAAGTCTCCAGGCTCTTCCCCTTAACCTCGACCTCTCGTCCACTACTCCCTCCGCCTCATCTTCCTGCCCAGCCAGCACCCCATCCAAGCACCTGTCCAGCTCTCCATCACAAACACACACCAGCCAGGCATCTGCCCATCTGTGTGCCCACCAAAACACACGCTCAGGCATCCCTCATCTCCCAATCCAGCGTGCAGTCTCCTCTAATGACGGTTACCAACATTAAATTACTTAATGAATATACTTGGAACAGATGCTTGGAAGAGTGCCTGGACCCTCAACAAGCGCCCACCCATCATCACCTGTTAACCCATCTAGCCACACATCTATCCCTCATCCATCCATCATTCTCTCATTCATCTATCCATCAACCCCCCTTCATTCATTTCTCCATGAAGCTCTCCATCTAGCCAAACATCTTCCAGCACATTCATCTTTCCATGAGCCTGTTCACCCATCATCCACCCACCTCCCCACCCATCCATCCATCCATCACCTATCTGTCCATCCACCCACCTCCCACTCATCCATCCATCCATCATCGATCCACCCATCCACCCACCTACTCGTTATATACCCATCTATCGGTCTCTCCATTCATCCATCCAGCTTTTCACCCATTCCCACATTCCCCCACACAATCACAAGCACTCGTCACTGAATGCCCAGTCCTCTGTTCATTTCTCAGGATGTGAAGACATGGAACCATGAATCCTTCACAAGCACTCTCAGTGTCATTGGGAAGGGCAAGCCCACACAGAGCAAGCACCTACCGAAACATGAGTCTTTGTTCTAAAGGCCACAGTGATGCAGAAAAGGCCAATCTGTGTGGACTTATCAGGGGAGTCTTCCTGGAAGAAGGAGAGTTGCCTTCTGAACTGATTTCTCAGGGCCCTCCCCAATACCAGCTCACCAGCCAGCTTGCACAAATCAGGCTCCAATGTGCTCCACTCCACCCACCGCCCCTCTGGTTGCCTCTCACCTCTGCAAAAGTTATCTTGTCATTTTTTGCTTACGACACTTCTAAGCTGTTGAGACAGCAAGCTCTTGCATGGCTTTATCATAACAGTAATAAATAAGCACTCCATCCTGAAGGTTTTGAGTCCACCTGCCAGCCCCAGGGAGGGAGGAGCGGAACTGGGAAGTGCTCAGGAGACAGGGAAGAGAGGGTTCTAATTACGCCCTGGAATGAATCACGGCACCTTTACGGAAAGGAGCTTCACACATCATTATCTGCCGTGGGAAGAGCAGCTTATTTGGGGTGTGGGGAGAATTAATTAAAGTTGGGGAGGAGCTCGGAGAGCTGAGGATGAAAGGTGCAAGGCAAGTGCCAAATGTGCTTATTAATAAAATATCGGTGCCAAGTTGCCGACGAGGCCAGCTTGTGCACTGGGTGTCCCGCCGGGTGCTGGGAGGGGCGTCAGCTGCTCCCGGCTCCTGGGCTGGGCCTATGAGAACTGCTTATGCAACTTCTCATACCGAGGCCTGCTCCGGGCCGGGCCCGGTGGTGGACAGTGTGGGCGTCCTGGAGCAGGTCAGACGCAGGCCAGCCTTTAGGGAGCTCCTGGCGGTGACAGAAGTGCAGACAGAAGCTCAGTGTGGCCAGAGCTGTGACGGACGGAGGGATCCACCTGGTTCAGAGGAGGCTTCCGGGAAGAGCAGACAGATGACCTGGGTCCTCAAGATGAAAAGAAGCCAAGAGGGACAGTCCAGGAAGAGGAAACAGAGAGAGCTGGGATCTGGAGGCCTGAGAGCACCATCAAGTCAGGAAAAGAGAGGGCCGAGCAAGCCTAGGTGGCCGTGAGGCAGGAGGTGGAGCTCACTGGCAAGTGGAAGGCAGACTTCATCTGGAAGGAAGGGGGAAGCCAGCAAAGGGCTTGAGCAGGAGGGTGCTGCTGTCGGGCCTGAGATCCACGTGGCTCTCTTTGGCTCCCACTGGCGGATGGCCCACTAGGTGGGGGAACTAAGTAAGGGCGAGTGCTGGCTCCTGCACACTGTAGTCCTGCCCAGGCAGGAGGCACAGAGGCTGGGGCTGGCAGCTCCAGTGAACAGCAGCAAGGAAGATGTTTGGCTAGATGGAGAGCTTCATGGAGAAATGAATGAAGGGGGGTTTGATGGATAGATAGATGAGAAAATGATGGATGGATGAGGGATAGATGCGTGGCTAGATGGGTCCAGGCACTCTTCCAGCCTTAGCAGCTGGAAGTGGAGGGTTCTTGGGGCCCTGCCTGATGAAGCCAAAATGCCTGGTGACTGGCAAAGGCGTGGTCAAGGGCAGAGTGCCCACACAGATGGGTCCCTGTGTCCACGGCACTGTCCGCATCCTACTCTGACTGCCAGGTTCCAGGTCCCAGGGTGGGGCCTCGGCCAAGCATGTGTGGGGAGCATCAGCCCTGTGGACTCCACCTCTGGGGAGGTTCCAAGAGGCTGCCAGCTGCAGCTGTTGCCCACCCACATCCAGCCCCGTTCCCTGCTGCATCTGACGAGGACCCCGTGTCCTCCTTCTTCCCCTAGCCTGCTCGGGGATCCCCTCATCTTTTATGGGTTGAGGAGGAGACCTCAGCTTCTCTGACCAGAGATTCTGGCCTGGGTTTGAGAGCTGGGCTCTGGGATCACGCAGACCTGAGTTTCAGGAATCTTGGGTAAGTTACTTCCGACTTCAGTTTATGGGTCTGTGAGATGGGCATGATTTTAGTCTGCATCACATTAGGCCATATGAGGCTTGTCAGATGCGCAGAACAGGACCCAGCCCGAGGCTCGAAGCCACTGGTTGTGCTTATTTTTACAATGCTGAAGACCCAAAGCCCCCAGTGTCATGAGTAACACACAATAGGTGCTTAAGGCCTTGTGTCTATTATAATAATCAGTAAATACCAGACTATAAGTATTAGCTACTAGTGGGGTAGAGGTGAGGAGAGCCAAGTAGAGGCCCTACTGTGTGCCAGACACCTACTAATTTGGCCTCAGCAGACCATTTATTAGAGTCCCTGAAAGGTAGGAATTGTTGTCCCCATTTCAAAGATGAGGATACTGAGGCTCAGAGAGGGAAAGTGACTTCTGATGCAAGGCAGACCCAAGAGTCTGACTCCAAAGCTGGGAGCTTATTTTGTAATTTTCACACTAAAATAGGATGTTAAGGTGGTAAGAAGGCTTCATATGCCAGGGGACCTTGGGCAAGTCACTGGGTCTTTCTGAGCCTCGGTTTCCTCATCTGCAATTTGGGCTCATGCTGCTGACCTTGGAAGCTTGCTCCAGCAAGCCATTGTTCTGAGGTTCCATCTCTGCAGGCAGCACCCAAGGATATTCCCATGATGCTCTGGGGGTGGAAAGCAGCCCATATCCTCTTTGGCTGGGCTCCAAAACCAGGCATGGTGCTCTGAGAAGGTCTTAGAGCAATATGTGAGCAAGGCTGACTGCAGGGGGCCTGGCCCCTCACGTGCTCTGGGTCTAGGAGGGCTGAGACAAAGGCATCTATCTCCTGGACACCAAAATGGGGCCACATTTTCTCTGATCAAGAAAGTGATGCAAATAGTATAAAGCATTTTGAACTTAGTAATCTAACACAGGGCAGGCAGCAGCTGCCACTCACCTGCTGTGTGACCCTAGGCAAGGTACTTAACCGCTCTAATCCTCCCTACCCTCAGTTGAAATAAGGCAAAAACAATAGTGCCTTGCTTTGCGGGGTGCTGGTGGGATGCATGAGAAAACGTTTGCAAAGCCCCAGGCCTGGCATAAGGTGCATGAATCCAGACTCTGAAAGCTGGAGTCTCCTGTCCTTTCCCCTCTTCCAAAAGAGCCAGGGTCAGCTCGGGGAGCCCTTGAACAGGGGCTGTGGGCTGCCCCAGTCTGTGGCTGAAGGCACTGCCCCCAACCTTCATACTCCCCACCAAGCCCCCGAGTAGCTGTTCAGAGGTTCTGATTCATCACAGATGTTGACCGGTGAACAGGCCATGGCTGGCAGGTGGCCAGACAGGCGGGGGCTACCTGGCCAGGGCCATGGGCCCGGCTCTGCGGCCAAGCTGGGGCCAGCGTCCCCATGGCCGGTATCCTCACCAGAACAGAGTGCAGACAGATGCTGGAACCCACCACCAAAGGCCTTTTTTCCTGGGCTCTGTGGAAACACGAGATTTTGCAATAACAAAGGTCCCTCTGTGAGGTGGGGCCAGATCATTTATAACATCGGGAGAGGCCGCTCAGAAGAATCAAAGAAGTTTGAAATTCCGAGCCTGGCTGTGAGGCCTGAGCTGTCAAACCCCAGACAACCTGCCTCCCAACAGCTGGGCTCAAGTGCAAGAAGCCGGCCCTGGGCTGACCAGCCAGGGCCTCACCCTCCCTGAGCCCGAGAGGCCTGACCAGCAGCAAGCTCAAAGCAGGTGGGGAAACTGAGGCCTGGGAAAGCAGAGCCAGGACGTGCTCCCAGTCCAGGGCCCTCTACTCTGCTCCTCCTTGCATCGAGGTCATGGCAGGGACAGGGCAGGGAAAGACCCAGGCTCAAATCCCAGCTATGCTGTTTCCTTAACCTCCCTGGGCCTATCTGTCAAAAGGGATGACTAGAAGCAAGTCCTGAGGTGGTCATGAGGATTCAAGGAGACCACCCGAGTGACAGCGGGGGCCGCAGAGCACCCAGAAAGTGGGGGGAAAGGTAGATCCTCCCTCCGGTGAGGTTGGGTGACTCGCCCATGGCTTCACTGCTACCAAATCTGTCATGGCCTAAGCTGCCTTGCCCCACCCTGGGGGGTTTAAAATGACTAATCTTTGCTCCTTGGAAGAAAACTTATGACCAACCAGACCTCATATTAAAAAGCAGAGACATTACTTTGTCAACAAAGGTCCGTCTAGTCACAGCTATGGTTTTTCTAGTGATCATATATGGATGTGAGAGTTGGACTGTGAAGAAAGCTGAGCGCCGAAGAATTGATGCTTTTGAACTGTGGTGTTGGAGAAGACTCTTGAGAGTCCCTTGGATCCAACCAGTCCATCCTAAAGGAGACCAGTCCTGGGTGTTAATTGGAAAGACTGATGCTGAAACAGAAACTCCAATACTTCTGATGCAAAGAACTGACTTATTTGAAGAGACCCTGATGCTGGGAAAGATTCAAGGCAGGAGGAGAAGGGGACAACAGAGGATGAGATGGTTGGATGGCATCACCAACTCAGTGGACCTGAGTTTGAATAAACTTCGGGAGTTGGTGATGGACAGGGAGGCTTGGCATGCTACCGTCCATGGGGTTGCAAAGACTCGGACACGACTGAGCAACTGAGCTGAACTGAAGTGCATCTTTAGAACAAAGCCCCCACGCCACCCTCTAGACAAAGACTTCTGAGAATGGGCTGCCAGGGCAGTAGAAAGAGCTGGAGACCTCAGATTTCTGTCCCAGGACAGCTTCTCACAAGCTGTGTCACCTCAGGTCTATTACACAACCTCCCTGGGCCCCCTCCCTACCTCTCTAAGATGAGGGTGCTCCCTGTCCCACTCCTGCGGTTTTTTGAGGTATAAATGAATGTGGAGGAAACGAGACTAAGAGACCCTGCATATGCCAATTATCTTATCACTGTTATTATTATTCAGGGGCTGCCCATGGGGAGGGCTGGGCTGTGTGGAAATTGGGCCTCCAGTTCGGTGCTCGGCTCAACGTACCGATTTGCATCACATTATTTCTCATCATTTGCACACTGGGTCTGAGAGGCTGGTGAGATGCAGTGGGGCCACGGGAGCCGCTAGCTGCAGCAGGACTGAACCCAGGACAGATCCACGGACGGATTTTGTCTCGTTCACACAAGCTGATGCCTCCAAGGGTACGGGTGGGGTGGGGGTGAGGGCCCCGAGGGTTTGGGTGGGAGTCTTTACCTCTTTACCTGTTAATCAAGAAGGTAAAGATCTTTTCAGTTCAGTTCAGTTGCTCAGTCGTGTCCAACTCTTTGCGACCCCATGAACTGCAGCACGCCAGGCCTCCCTGTCCATCACCATCTCCCAGAGTTCACTCAAATTCATGTCCATTGAGTCAGTGAGCCATCCAGCCATCTCATCCTCTGTCGTCCCCTTCTCCTCCTGCCCCTAATCCCTCGCAGCATCAGGGTCTTTTCCAATGAGTCAACTCGTCGCATGAGGTGGCCAAAGTATTGAAGTTTCATCTTCAGCATCAGTCCCTCCAAAGAACACCCAGGACTGATCTCCTTTAGGATGGACTGGTTAGATCTCCTTGCAGTCCAAGGGACTCTCAAGAGTCTTCTCCAACACCACAGTTCAAAAGCATCAATTCTTCGGCGCTCAGCTTTCTTCATAGTCCAACTCTCACATCCATACATGACTACTGGAAAAACCATAGACTTGACTAGACGGACATTTGTTGGCAAAGTAATGTCTCTGCTTTTGAATATGCTATCTAGGTTGGTCATAACTTTTCTTCCAAGGAGTAAGCGTCTTTTAATTTCATGGCTGCAATCACCATCTGCAGTGATTTTGGAGCCCCCCAAAATAAAGTCTGACACTGTTTCCACTGTTTCCTCATCTATTTCCCATGAAGTGATGGGACCAGATGCCATGATCTTAGTTTTCTGAATGTTGAGCTTTAAGCCAACTTTCTCTCTCCTCTTTCACTTTCATCAAGAGGCTTTTTAGCTCCTCTTCACTTTCTGCCATATCGGTGGTGTCATCTGCATATCTGAGGTGATTGATATTTCTCCCGGCAATCTTGATTCCAGCTTGTGCTTCTTCCAGCCCAGCATTTCTCATGATGTACTCTGCATAGAAGTTAAATAAGCAGGGTGACAATATACAGCCTTGACGTACTCCTTTTCCTATTTGGAACCAGTCTGCTGTTCCATGTCCAGTTCTAACTGTTGCTTCCTGACCTGCATATAGATTTCTCAAGAGGCAGGTCAGGTTTACCCCCTAGAAATTAAGAATTTTGGTACAAGTGGCTGCTGGGTCAATTGGCTTCTCTGTAAAAAATTTAGCAGCTTAAAACTGCACCCCTGTATTATCTCACAGTTCCGTGGGGGCAGAGTCAGGGCGGAATCAGGGAGTTCTCTGCTTAGGTCTCAAGAGCTGGAAATCGAGGCCTCGGCCCAGCTGGGCTCTTCGGGGAGGGTCTGGGGAGACTCCAGGCTCCTTCAGGGTGCTGGCAGAGTGCAGCTCCTGGCGATTGCAGGACTCAGGCCCCTGTTTCATCCTGGGTGTTGGCTGGGGGCTGCTCTCACCTCCCTGCCGAGACCCCTCCATCTCAGCATCTCACTGTCTCCCCCTTTTTATATCCTCTTCTGCTGACAGCAGAGAAAACTCGACTCTTTAAAGCGCTCTACTTTTAAAGAGCTCCTGTGACTGGCTTAGGCACACCAGACAATCTCCTTATCTCCTGATCTTCATAATCAGCTGATTAATAATATTAATTACATCTGCAAATCCCCTTTGGCCATAGCGGAGTAACACCCAGGGGAAGGCGATGAGGCCCTCTTGGAACTGGGTCTGCCAAGTGCCTTTTCAAAGCAAACAGAAGCCCTGTTTCCTCTTGGCTAGGAGGGCTGCGAATGGTCCTGCCAGGCCTCCTGCCAGCGCCAGAGGAGAAACTGTGTCACACCATGTGGCCCAGGCGGGAGGCAGCAGGGAGGCCCTGGCACAACTTGGCATCAGTACAGCGTGTCTGGCCTTAGGAAGGCCTCTGAACCGATGACTGAGTGTTCTCACAAGTCTCGAGAAGAACACTCAGCCGTGGCAGTTATGGTGGGGTCTTGGAAAAGACGCTGATGCTGGGAAAGATTGAGGGCCGGAGGAGAACTGGGCAACAGGGGATGAGATGGTTGGATGGCATCACCGGCTCCATGGATATGAATTTGAGCAAGCTCTTGGAGATGGTGAAGGACAGGGAAGCCTGGCGTGCTGCAGTCTATGGGGTCACAAGGAGTCAGACACGACTTAGTGACTGAACAATGGCAGTGACTTCCACACACTGACCACCTACTATGTGCCTGGCCTGGAAAAATGAAAACTCACATCTTACAGAAGAGCAAACTGAGGCTGTGAGCACGACCCACGCCCCCGGGGGCTCCCAGCTCAGCACCCTGATCCAGAACCGGTGTTCCTCATCACTGGGATGCCCAGCTGTCCATGTGACCCCACCCTGCAGCCACAGGGAGGCTGAGACTTTGCCACCCCCTCGTGACTCCCAGAGCCAGCTGGGAGAGTGGGAGCAGCAAGGGCATAAAGAAGGCAGGGACACCTGGTGCCTCCAAGGGGCAGGGCTGGGCGGCAGGAGAGTGCCTGAGGGCAGGCGTAAAAGAGCTGTAGTTAGTGCCTTCCTGCGGTAGGCAGGCCCCGGCCTGGGGGCTTCAGCCTCCTTAGATTGAGAAGGAAACAGGCTCAGAGAGCTGAGCACCTTGCCCACCACCTCCATCCACTTCCTTGAGGGACCAAGTGGCCCCCAAGCCAGGCCCGCAGTTCGGACCCCAGCTTGGCCGGATGACTTGGTCAGGGGGAGCCCCAGTACCTTATGTCTGGAATTTGGGAAGTGGGGGCCTAGAAGCCTAAGATCTTGAGTCGAGCCTGAGGAGGAGGAAGGCGGAAGGACTCTGGGGTCCTTGGGACGGCCGGGGGCTGCTTCCTAGGGAGGTGCGGGATGACGGCAGAGCTGGCGTGCTGGCTGGTCGCGGCTCCTCCCCCGCCCACCCCAGGGGCTCAGCTTCCGTGTGCCTCCCTCCCCCCTTCCCAGAGGGGCTCACCGGGCCTGGACCTCGGCCACCCTCCCCGCTCCCCGCCCCACTTCTAATTAAACAGCAGCAATTTTGACGTGGCAGGTGATCTTCTCGGGAAGCCTGGCTTTAAATTTAGCTCCCTCCCCAGCCAGCCCTTTGAAAAGGCTGCTCTCGGTGGAGAGCGAGGAGCGTGAGTCATCCGCCAGGCCGCCCGCCTGGGTGAGCAGCGTTTGCGGGGGAGCAGGCCTCCCGAAGACAGAGAAATAGTAAATAGGGCCGGGATTAAAGGCAGGCGAGGAGTGGAGCACCCGCCCAACTCGACTCACAGTAGGTGCTCAGAAATGTGGGTAGCAGGCTCGGGGGTCATTGCCGGCAAAGCCCAGCCCCCTTCATTTCTCCTAGCAGGCTCGGGGGTCATTGCCGGCAAAGCCCAGCCCCCTTCATTTCTCCGCCAGCCCCGCCCAGAGTGGAAATACATAAGTATCTGTTGAATGGGTCCATACAGGCCAGTATTTTTACGGGCCTCACCTGATTCCTCCAGAGGTCCCAAGAGTCTGCCCTGTCCTGCTTCCATGCACAGCGTGTGAGAGGCTGAAAATGCTCCCCGTACCCCCCAAAGATAGCCTCTGAAGAATCCCCAGAACCTGAGGACCTTACGGTATATAGGACGGGAAGAAAGGGGCTTCAGAGATACGATTAACGTCAGGATCTTGAGATGGGAGCTTATCCTGGATTATCTGTGGGCCCTAAATGCAATCACAGAGGAGCAGGGGTGGGGGCCTCAGACACACATAGAGGAGCAGCCACATGGGGACGGGGCAGACAGGCGGGAAGATGCTTGGCTTGACGGGGCCACAAGCCAACGGTGCCGGCAGCCACTAGGAAGTGGAAGAACTCTTCCGGAGAACCTCCCAGGGGGCCAGCCCACACTTTCAGCCAGTGACACTGATGTGGAGATTTCCGGCCTCCAGAACTGTAAGAGAATATAAAGATATGCTGTTTTAAGCCACAAGGTTCATGGATATTAGTTATCACAGCCTCAGGAAACCAGTGCCCAGGACTTGGGAGAAGTGACCTTGCCTGTGGGCACACACTTGGTAAATGGTCAAACTGAGAGTCATCTCCAAGTCTGACAGGTTCCAAAACCCACGCATTTTTCTGCCCACTCTGCCATTTTCTGGAAGGACAGAAGGGCCACTGATATAGATGGCGGCACTCACTTATTTGGGATAATCAACAGGACTATTTGATGTAGCCTCTCATTTAATCCCATGATGACTCATTGCAGAGGTAGAATGATTCCCATTTCGTAGGTGAGGAAACTGAGGCTCAGGGAGGTGAAGTGGCTTTGTTAGGGAGCCTGACCTGTAGGGAAAGGAAGGTACAGGGCCTTGGATGCACACCAAGGGCAGCCCAGCCCGGACAGGAAACAGCCACCTCTCAACCTAAGTCACCTCGCCACCAGTCCAGCACCGGGCCCTCAGTCAGTTTCATAACCTCTTTGTTCCTTTGTTTCCATCGTCCCATGGGTAATCATGGTCCTCCTCCTTGGGAGGGTTTACAGAAGCTGGGCAAAGTGTGTCAAATATCCCTCCTCATCTAATCTTTAAAACGTTTCGAGAAGGAGATGATGCTGTGGCCTGTTTAGAGAAGAAAGCTGTCAAAGGTGTGGTGGGTGGTGGTGGTGGAGGGGAATCTAGGCTGGAGCCCTAGTCCTTTTGCAGCTGTGTGGCTCAGGGCAGTTGCTCTAACCTCTCTGAGCCTCAACTGCCTCAATTGTAAAATGGGGAAGCCAAGACCCAGCCCTGTGGTGAGGAATAAGTCAACGTGTGTGACGGGCTCTGCCTGTTTCTGGAGAGGTGCAATCAATGTCTGTAAAAATGGGGCCAGAGCCGGGGACACTGCGGACGTGGGCTTTGCCGGGGTGAGGTCCACGGCATCCGGGGCACTCGGAGCCACTGTCCCTCCCTGATCCACCGATCAGGGAGCTATCCTCACTGCCAGTCCCTCTGCCGGGCCCTGGAAGAGGCTGCAGTGGCCCCTACATGACCAGCTTTACCCCCAGAGTTCACTGGGCCGGGGGCCAGGTGGGGAAACTGAGGCTTAGTGAGGTTGGCTCAGTCTGGCCCCGGGCGGTCCTGCAGGTGTGGGGTGAAACGGGGGACTAGGCGGCTGCTGGGGAGGAGAAGTGGAGAGAAGGGGGGTTTGGAACAGGGGCGGGGAGCCCACACCGTCCTCAGGGAGGCCCGAGGAAGTTGGGGTTTTCTCATTGGAAACTGGCCAGATCTGGTTTGCTGCGAAGGAGTCTCCGGCCCAAGTCTGACCCTGCCAGGGGCCACCTCTGCCTGACCCCGGCCCTGACCACCTCGGGAGGAGGGGCCGCCTGGAGGGGATGTCTGGCTCAGCACCCGCAGCGGGAGGCGCACGGCAGGTGGGGCCCTCCAGCGGCCGGCCGCCGGAGGAGGGGAGGCTGGAGGGGCCGCCCGGCAGCAGCCAGGTGGCCGGAGCGGGGCTGGTGCGCCCCTCGCCCGCCCCCCTACAGCAGCTGCGCCGGCCCGAGGGCTGGGGAGCGGCCAGGAAGGAGGCAGGTGAGTGTGGCGGGGCTGGGGAGACGGCGATGGGGTGCCGGAGGAGGAAGGAAGAAAGGAAAGGAACAGAAGGGAAAGAAAGCGGGAGGAGAGCGGTAAGGGGACAGCAGACAGGAAGGGGGGAGGCGGGGAGGAGACAGTGAGAAAGGGGGGAGCAGAAAAGAAAGAGGAGGTCGCGAAAGCGAAGAGACGCGGGCACACGACCGGGGCGAGGGCGAGCTCGGGGAGGAAGAGAGATTGCGAAAGGGAAAACGGGGGGAGAGAGAGAGAGGAGCCGCGGGCGCGGGGCGGG